>NW_020664805.1:1671894-1726985 GCF_002925995.2 Terrapene triunguis | reverse complement strand
TTGTTGGCAAAGGGGAAGGGCGGCAATCAGGGAGTGAGCGATGAGATGAGCCATGGGCCAAGAGGGAATAAGGAGTGAAACCATGATGGGGATCCGGAGGGGATGACGCAGTCTGATCAAGAGGCAGGGGAGCTCATCTGAGCTGTTGCATGGCTGGAGGACCTGCTAATACTATGGGTCCAGAAAGCTGGCGATTTTATGCAAATGACACAATGCCCTAATTTGCATATGCAGTGAATACAGAAATTTCCCCACTGTCTCCCTTGTGCCTCCTCCCCAAATTCATAATCTCATCCTGTCAAACCCATCGTTTCCCTCTGGAGTTACTTGCACGGCCCCATCTCTGCTTCTCAATGTGTCTCCCCCTACCCCCTTCCTCTCTCGGGCTCCCCTGCATGAATTTCCCCCTTCCCTTGGTCTGGCTCTCTCCTGGACCCCCTCATCCACCCCTTTGAGTTCCTCCTGCTCCCCGTACCCACTGCTAGATCCACGACTTGTCACTCTAGCCACATCTCTATTGGGGGGGGGGAGGAGGACGGAGGTCCTAGACAGGGCCAGCTCCAGGCACCAGCCGACCAAGCACGTGCTTGTGGTGGCACCTTGTAAGGGGCGGCCAATCTTGGGGTGGCGGGCCGGCGCTCGGGTTTTTTGTTTGTTTGTTTGTTTTGGTTCGGCGGGGTGGCACTCGGGGGGTGAGTTGTTTTTGGTTCAGCGGGGCGGCGCTGTGAGGGGGGCGGTTTGTTACGGCGGGGCGTTTTTTTTGGTTTTTTTTGCTTGGGGCGGCAAAAAAGTTAGAGCCGGCCCTGGTCCTAGAGAGCTGTAACCATGGCGACCCTACCTAGAGACATGGCCTGGTCCCAGTGAGGACTAGGCCTCGGCCTCCCTCAGCTCTGCCGCTCTCCCCATCGGGAGCCTAGCAGGAGGCGCCCAAGCCGGTGGGATCCCAGGCCAGTGGCATTGGAACAATGTTTATAGTGGGGGTACTGAGAGCCATTGAACCAACTGTAAACCCTGTATATGACGGAAACCACTTCAAGCCAGGGGGTGGGGCAGCACCCCCAAGCACCCCTAGTTCCAGCACCCCTGATCCCAGCCAGACTGGCGGCCTGGGCCATGCTGGTAGCAGGACAGCAGAGCGATTCTGACGTGGGCCGGTCTGCTCCCCCAATACCCAAGTAAACAGGGTAGCACTCCTGAGTCAGTGGGGTTACCCCAGTGTGACAAAGGAGAGGGTCTGTCCCCTGGTGCACCCCAGAGCTCCCCCTGGAGCCTACAGGAGTGTGGGGCTAGGCCACAGGCTGCACCAGTCGCTGCAGCTCACTGGCATTGGGGAAGGCCTCTCCAAGCGAGGGCGAGGGGTTGGGTACAGCAATAGCCTCCCATCCCCACCTCTGGGCAAGTGTAGGGTACAGAACTAGCCTCCTGCCCCCTCTACTCCCCCGGCAAGGGTAGGGTACAGCAAATTTGGCAATAGCCTCCCACCCCCATCCCCCGGGAGAAGATCAGGAACAGCAATAGCCTCCTGCCCCCAGGCGAGGGTAGGGTATGGAAATAGCCTCCCTTCACCCTCCGCCCCTCTGGCGAGGGTAGGTTACGGCAGTCATCAGCATTACCTGAACACACCACACTGGCATCTTCTCCATGGTTACAGTTGTGGTCTCCCCAAGGCTTTAAGGTGCACTCTGTGAGGGCAGATTCTCCTCCTCTGCAATTAACATCGTCCAGCAGGATGGGACCAGATCCTTGTCCAAAGTGAGCTGTGCCTGGTGCCGATACCACGGCCCCACAGCCCAGCTGCCGACACACTACTGATGCATCATTTAAGTCCCAGCTGTCATCGCACACAGTGCCCCAGACATTGTTGTACAGAATTTCCACCCGCCCAGCACAGTGGGTGGGGCCATTCACCAGCCGGATTTGACCTGGGAAAACACAAACCAACTGTTAAAGAGAAAGCATCTGGGGAATCGTGCAGGGAAACGGGAGCTACCTCTTGGGAGCTACCTACCAGCTTCAAATGCCTTTGGAGCTGTCTTTGTGATATTAGCGATGGATCTCTTGAAGATGTGCAGGTTGTGTGTGTCCAGGCTGAGAACGGAGGCTGACAGGGTCACCAGACAGGTGAGGAGCAGGAGACAAGGGCGTGGGACTGCTGAGAATGTGAAGAGACAGAGTGAAGCTCCCTTCAGGGAATGGAGAATCACAATTCGCTCAGCAACACAGCCGGTAATAGAGACCCACAATCCTACTAGGTAGCAATAAACAGGCTCTTAGGCGAACATGAGGGCTCTCCGACAAACATTAGCACACTCTGGGCAGTATCAGAACCTAGCCGTATCCCTGGTGGCCCACATTTCTGTGCTAACTTCTTTTCATGGTTAAAACTGCAGCAAGATTCTGTTTCCAGTCCTTTTCCCAACCCCTCTATAACTTTGATCAGCAAAATTCATTGTAACTGACCAGCACTGGAACTGTCATGTTTTCACTGCTCAAGCTTTTTCCTAATCAAAATGCACCCTGATTTGAAATTGTGATTTGTGTTTGATGTTTCTGTCTGCTCGGCTCAGTAAGAACTCGTTAGTATCACTTCTCAGACTTTCCACTTCATTAACTCTTGAGCATTCATGTAAAGAATAGAGGTTGTAATTAACCCAATTGACTAATGATTATTGTATCTAATTGTAACAATCTTTCACCAGATAAAATGCTTGGGTACAGCTGGTGTTAGGGTTGGGCCATTGGGATTTAAGTCTTGAATACTGAAACACAAGACTAAGGCCCACATTTCAGATGCTCACATTGAGATGAATCCCCAACTCCGCGGGTACTTTTGAAACATCTGGCCTACATGGTTAGTATTGGTGTGGGCTTGAACTCAACGCAATCCCCCTGGGCCACCAGGCTTGCCCAATCTTTTCAATGCTGCACATATGGAAATCAAGTGGTGTTTACACACGTGCCGAGCGCAATTGCTTCCTCTCATGGGAGTGAATGATTGGGAATTTGGCTTGCCCCCACTTGCGTAAGTGTAAATGAGGACCCATGCAGCAAGGCAGTGAGAATTGGGCCTGTCACATTTTAAGGGTAACTGCATCTGTATCCCACCCTCTGTGGTCCACTCCTGGAGTCCCCTACATACCACTTCGGTGGAGGGACACCCTGCTGCGGTGGGTACATAGCTCTAAGTTGGGTGGACACCCAAGGGAGGAAGAAATGATGGATACGGTAAGCCGCCTGGGTTGGTGGCCTTCCTGGAAAGGGGATGTTAAAGCTTGGCTAGCTGCATGTCTGGAGTGTGCCCGACACCAGCCAGCCCCAGCTCATGGAGTGACCCTTGACTGGTCCCTGGGAAAGAATACAGATGGACCATGTGGCCCCCCTACCCCGTACTAAAGCTGGGTGTCGGTTCATGCTGGTAATTGTGGAGGCATTCAGTAAGTGGGTGGAAGCCTTCCCTACTCCAAACCGCCAAAACCACTGCCTCACTTCTTGTTACCCAGGTCTTTGTTCGCTGGGAGGTTCCCCGAATCATGGATTCAGATCGAGGGCCAGCATTTCACAGTTCTCTATTGCAGCATCTCAGTGAACTGCTGGGGGTGGAGCGGCAACTCCACATCCCCTACCACCCTCAAGCCGCTGGGCAAGTGGAGTGCATGAATCGCACCATCAAGGAGGAGCGTCGGAAGGGTGCCAGTCTGGGAGGCACCAATTGGGCCAAGCTCTTGCCTTTCATTTTAATGTGTATCTGAGCCCGGCCTGCCAGGGCCACAGGTTTCAGTCCTCACGAACTGCTAACGGGCAGAGCAATGCCTTGGTGGGAAATCCTGCTCACACCCCCACCGATGGAACAGGTTGTGCAGACAAACATGGAGGACTGGATCCTCCAACTTCAGGAGCGAATCCGAATACTACACAGGGAGGCTGCCCAATCAGAGGGCAAGGCTAAGGCCAAAACCAAAGCCTGGTACGATCCCCCACACAATCCCTTGGATCAGATACAAACAGGGATGCTGGTAATGTATTGTGCTCACGGCCCCCACCCCTTTCCAGTACCTTGGTGGGAGGATCCTTATATGGTAGCTGACATGATTCATCCATCTCTGGTGTGCTTATCCCATGAGGATCAGCACTGGTGGGCTCATGTCTCTCAGGTGAAGCGCCATAATGCCTTAACCAAATGCCAAAAGGAATGAAGTGATTCTGTTTTTTCAGGACTGTGGCCACTCGTGTGGATACTTCTCACGGCTGCATGGGTTGGATTTAATTGGCCTCATTATCCAGCCCCTAATCTGGAGAATTTTGGAATACAACGGGAATCAAAGTACTACACTCCAGAACAAGTCCAACAGTGGCCCTGGTATCAAGGCGAACAATTCTTGGTGGCAGGGAGGAAATTGTGCTTTAACAAATTGTGGTACTGCATACTATTGGGGGTTTATCCCTTATGCTCGCCAATGTAAATTTGGAGAGGTGGGATCAGGGTGTACAGCCTTACCCGAAGCACCCGAAGTGGTCAGTAATTTTAAACCTACACCCGTTGTGCTACCACACACCAGGGCACATAGGGCATCCACGGATACCTCATGTCAATCCACTCTCCCTTCTCCTAGCCCACCATCTACTGACTCTGATAATAATATATGGAGATATACCTATCTCATAGAACTGGAAGGGACCTTGAAAGGTCATCTAGTCCAACCCCCTGCTCAAAGCAGGACCAATCCCCAACTATGTACATCACTCTGTTTCCCACTGACTGGTCTCTCAGTACTACATTTGCTAACTGTTCTCAGTTTACCAAAGTGGGTGAAATAATGCTGCTATGGGCAATTTAAAACTCATTAGAAATGGTTGGATGGGAATTAAAAAAGAACATCCAAAAATGGCGAGCCCTCAGAAACTACCTCTGGGAAGGTTGGAACTCGCTGCAGGAAGCTGACGTAGCGGCTCGAATCCAACGCTTGGAACATGCCCTGGGGCTACGGGACATGGGGGGATTATTACAGGGATCTGCGCTTAGCTCAACAGACCGTTTGTTGGGAAATGTTATTCTAACCCTCGAGAATATTACGGAATCCCTTATGAGTGAACTGGTGAACAGTGTAAAGACTATTTTGTGGGGAGAAGCATGTGACCAGGTTCAACAAACCCTCACCAATCATCTTGTAAACCTCTTGCAGGATGCCCGCCAGGGTTTATGGCCATCTGGGTTGGAGGGGACTGATGTAGCAAATCAATTAAAGGTGTATTGGTCCTTTAGAGCCACCTGGCAGACAATTTTGGGGGACTATATACTGAGCCTGTGTACCCTTACTGTCAGGGGAGTGGCTGAAGGAAAATGGACCTCAGCCATCCTTTTACAGCTGGGGTTCGGGCGTGGGTGCAAATGAAAAAGGTCCCAATAACAAATAACAACACATGGTTTCTAATGGGATCCAAGGTATACTACCCACACATGGGTCTCGCGTGGGTGGGACAGGGAAATACCTGGAAGAGATGGCCACAAGAATCGCCACCCCTGCAGTATTCAGAACCCGTACCCCCTCAGCATTGGGTAGAACAGGGAAATAAAATTTGCTGGGCAGGATCGGTCGTGCTTAATGGCCAGGTTTTGGAGGGTGCAAAGTGTGTGGAGCGGGTGAGATTTGGACCAGGAAACTTTTCCTTGCAGCTGGGAAACTCCACTTATCAGATTCATATACCAGCTATGCATCGGCTTACTGTAACAGGACACCCAACAATACCTACTAATTGGACTGTGGTGGTACCGGAGCCCACCTGGATGAACTGGGACCATGTGATACAGTTACTCTGGCAGCTCCAGGTCAAGCATCGCTGAATGCAGATTTGGGAAGCCAAGGCCCTTCGAGGAATAAATGCATTCCAACTGTCTACTGAACTGCCTGCTGATTCTACTTGGACTGATGTTGCCTGTGCCCTTCGGACAGGCCTAGTGGACACTCATTCACTTCTTGGTCGTATTACTCATGTTGTAGGAATGTTATTCCTATTAATTGTAGTACTGATCATATTCATGGGGTGTTTGAAATTATGTGCTGCCTTAGCCTCTCCCCAAAAGCCATATTTGTAAATTCAGTGGCTTACCCCTTTTTATGACCTGCCTTCTCTCTCTCCTCGTAGCATGATCAGTGGACCAAGGTATCAGGCTAGCTGGAGCCAGGGCCTCTAGCCTGAATGCCCCGCCGTTCAGTGTGTGAAAAGGAGGTGCGCCTGGGCCCTTCTTTGAAGAGAGTGGGGGAGTGTTGGGATATGTTAGGGTTAAGTAAAGACCTGGGAAGTTGCTGATGTGCTGACATGGCATTAGGGGATAAAGGCATAAGCAGGCAGTATTTCTTTGTTTGATAAATAAGCTGCCATATTTTCCCTTCCCTGTTGCTTGTAAAAATTGATAAGGCCTGCAGCTGCATAGAATCATCATAGAATCCTAGAATATCAGGGTTGGAAGGGACCTCAGGAGGTCATCTAGTCCAACCCCCTGCTCAAAGCAGGACAAATTCCCAACCTCTAAGGTTTTCCTAGTGAAAAAGTTTTTCCTAATATCCAACCTAAACCTCCCCCACTGCAACTTGAGACCATTACTCCTTGTTCTGTCATCTGGTACCACTGAGAACAGTCTAGATCCATCCTCTTTGCAACCCCCTTTCAGGTAGTTGAAAGCAGCTATCAAATCCCCCCTCATTCTTCTCTTCTGCAGAAGAAACAATCCTAGTTCCCTCAGCCTCTCCTCATAAGTCATGTGCTCCAGCCCCCTAATCATTTTTGTTGCCCTCCGCTGGACTCTTTCCAATTTTTCCACATCCTTCTTGTAGTGTGGGGCCCAAAACTGGACACAGTACTCCAGATGAGGCCTCACCAATGTCGAATAGAGGGGAATGATCACGTCCCTCGATCTGCTGGCAATGCTCCTACTTATACAGCCCAAAATGCTATTAGCCTTCTTGGCAACAAGGGCACACTGTTGGCTCATATCCAGCTTCTTGTCCACTGTAACCCCTAGGTCCTTTTCTGCAGAACTGCTTCCTAGCCATTCAGTCCCTAGTCTGTAACAGTGAATGGGATTCTTCCATCGTAAGTGCAGGATTCTGCACTTGTCCTTGTTGAACCTCATCAGGTTTCTTTTCGCCCAATCCTCTGATTTGTCTAGGTCCCTCTGTATCCTATCCCTACCCTCCAGCGTATCTACCACTCCTCCCAGTTTAGTGTCATCTGCAAACTTGCTGAGAGTGCAGTCCACGTCATCCTCCAGATCATTTATGAAGATATTGAACAAAACCGGCCGCATGACCGACCCTTGGGGCACTCCGCTTGAAACCGGCTGCCAACTAGACATGGAGCCATTGATCACTACCCGTTGAGCCCAACGATCTAGCCAGCTTTTTATCCACCTTATAGTCCATTCATCCAGGCCATACTTCTTTAACTTGCCGGCAAGAATACTGTGGGATACCATATCAAAAGATTTTCTAAAGTCAAGGAATAACATGTCCACTGCTTTCCACATCCACAGACCCAATTATCTCCTCATAGAAGGTAATTAGGTTAGTCAGGCATGACTTGCCCTTGGTGAATCCATGCTGACAGTTCCTGATCACCTTCCTCTCCTCTAAGTGCTTCAGAATTGATTCCTTGAGGACCTGCTCCATGATTTTTCCAGGGACTGAGGTGAGGCTGACTGGCCTGTAGTTCCCCGGATCCTCCTTCTTCCCTTTTTTAAAGATGGGCACTACATTTTCCAGTCATCCAGGACCTCCCCCGATCGCCATGAGTTTTCAAAGATAATGGCCAATGGCTCTGCAATCACATCCGCCAACTCCTTTAGCACCCTCGGATGCAGTGCATCCGGCCCCATGGACTTGTGTTCGTCCAGTTTTTCTAAATAGTCCCGAACCACTTCTTTCTCCCCATACTGTGCTGCCCAGTGCAGCAGTCTGGGTGCTGACCTTGTTTGTGAAGACAGAGGCAAAAAAAGCATTGAGTACATTAGCTTTTTCCACATCCTCTGTCACTAGGTTGCCTCCCTCATTCAGTAAGGGGCCCACACTTTCCTTGACTTTCTTCTTGTTGCTAACATACCTGAAGAAACCCTTCTTGTTACTCTTAACATCTCTTGCTAGCTGCAACTCCAAGTGTGATTTGGCCTTCCTGATTTCACTCCTGCATGCCTGAGCAATATTTTTATACTCCTCCCTGGTCATTTGTCCAATCTTCCACTTCTTGTAAGCTTCTTTTTTGCGTTTAAGATCAGCAAGGATTTCACTTTTAAGCCAAGCTGGTCGCCTGCCATATTTACTGTTCTTTCTACACATTGGGATAGTATTTTCCTGCAACCTCAATAAGGATTCTTTAAAATACAGCCAGCTCTCCTGGACTCCTTTCCCCCTTGTGTTATTCTCCCAGGGGATCCTGCCCATCAGTTCCCTCAGGGAGTCAAAGTTTGCTTTTCTGAAGTCCAGGGTCTGTATGCTGCTCTCCCTTCTTCCTTGTGTCAGGATCCTGAACTCGACCATCTCATGGTCACTGCCTCCCAGGTTCCCATCCACTTTTGCTTCCCCTACTAATTTTTCCTGGTTTGTGAGCAGCAGGTCTGGAAGAGCTCTGCCCCTATTTGGTTCCTCCAGCACTTGCACCAGGAAATTGTCCCCTACACTTTCCAAAAACTTCCTGGATTGTCTGTGCACCACTGTATTGCTCTCCCAGCAGATATCAGGGTGATTAAAGTCTTCCATGAGAACCAGGGCCTGCGATCTAGTAACTTCTGCTAGTTGCCGGAAGAAAGCCTCGTCCACCTCATCTCCCTGGTCTGGTGGTCTATAGCAGACTCCCACCATGACATCACCCTTGTTGCTCACACTTCTAAACTTAATCCAGAGACTCTCAGGTTTTTCTGCAGTTTCATACTGGAGCTCTGAGCAGTCAGACTGCTCTCTTACATACAATGCAATTTCTCCACCTTTTCTGCCCTGCCTGTCCTTCCTGAACAGTTTATATCCATCCATGACAGTGCTCCAGTCATGTGAGTTATCCCACCAAGTCTCTGTTATTCCAGTCACATCATAGTTCCTTGACTGTGCCAGGACTTCCAGTTCTCCCTGCTTGTTTCCCGGGCTTCTTGCATTTGTGTATAGGCACTTAAGATAACTCGCTGATTGTCCCGCTTTCTCAGTTTGAGGCAGGAGTCCTCCCCTCTTGCACTCTCCTGCTTGTGCTTCCTCCTGGTATCCCATTTCCCCACTTACCTCAGGGCTTGTGTGGTATCTAATGCAAAGTTGGTCATGTTGGGTGTCTTCGGAAGGCTCATGATGCACTGAGTAATGTTATAGGTTGTAATTTCATGTATGTAGTAATGAGGCTGAAAATGTGTCCTCATGGCTTAAAACAGGCCCAGGCAAAAACTCTCCAAGAACAGAGGGGCAGTTCACACCTCATCAGGGCATGTATGGGACAAACCCAGCCCAGCCTCAGGAACAAAGGACACTGGCCTAGGCAGCAACAAAGGATCTGTTGGACTCTCCAGTGAGTCACCCCCCCTTCCCTTGGTCAGTGTGGGACTGTGATGAGGTAATGCTCACCTGACTCTGAAGGGGGGGGGGCAAAGCCAAGAGGGAAGAAAGAACATGATAAAAGAGAGAGACATTTTGCCATGCTCTTCCTCTCTCTTCCACCTCCATCTACAGACATCACCACCAAGCGACTGAAGCGCTGATCAAAGGGGAGAGCCTGGCTGAAGGGCGACCAGCCAGCCTGTAGTGAGAAGCATCTAAGTTTGTAAGGGCATTGAAAGTGTTAAGATCAGCTTAGAATGCGTTTTGCTTTTATTTCATTTGACCAAATCTGACTTGTTATGCTTTGACTTATAATCACTTAAAATCTATCTTTGTAGTTAATAAATCAGTTTGTTTATTCTACCTGAAGCAGTGCGTTTGGTTTGAAGTGTGTCAGAGGCTCCCCTTGGGATAACTAGCCTGTTGCATATCAATTTCTTTGTTAAATTGACAAACTCATATAAGCTTGCAGCATCCAGCGAGCATAACTGGACACTGCAAGACGGAGGTTCCTAGGGTTGTGTCTGGGACCGCAGATATTGGCTAGTGTCATTCAGTTGCACAATCCATGCAGCTTACATGACAGAGGCTGTGCGTGAACAGCCCAGGAGTGGGGGTTCTCACAGCAGAGCAGGGTCAGGCTGGCTCCCAGAGTCAAGGATTGGGGTGACCTAGCAGATCATCGGTCCAGCTAACACCAGGGGAACGTCACAGTGGCGCACCAAGCAGGGTGTATGCGCGGCTTGTTACTCCAAGTGGAGTTCACGCTTTAAGCACTGATATTTGTGATTTTAAGTGCATCTTAAGTGCAGTGGCTAAGAACAGTCAGGAGGAGCTCACAGTTTTGTTATTTTCTGTTTGTTTATTTTGGGTGAGGGAACTAAGCACAAG
Source organism: Terrapene triunguis (assembly GCF_002925995.2). Classification (NCBI taxonomy): domain Eukaryota; kingdom Metazoa; phylum Chordata; order Testudines; family Emydidae; genus Terrapene; species Terrapene triunguis. The sequence goes on along the minus strand of NW_020664805.1, from coordinate 1,716,531 downwards.
ACAGCAGAAAAATGACTATCAGTGAGGCAGCTACAAAACTAGAGCTGGTCAGACAGGAAGTGGCAGAGAAGGAAAAGGACCGTGAGTTTCAAATGTGGCAGCAGGCACAAATGAGGCTCAAAGAAGAGGAGGCTGCTCATAGAAGGGCTATGGAAGAAAAAGAGAGTGAGAGAGAGAAGAAAAAGAGAGTGAGAGAAAGAAAACACCAGCTGGACCTGCTAGAGAAGCAGAACCAGATGGTCCCGACCCCAATGACTCCCATCACTCCAGAAATCCACAAATGAGAACACTTATGTCCTGTATGCAGTGAAGAGGACGATATTGCTGAATATCTGACTACCTTCGAAAGGCTGTGTGTAATACACGAAATCCCTGATGATAAGAGAGTTCCTATCCTGATTGTGAAATTAACTGGTAAAGCTCGAAATGTATTCAATGGAATGCCTATTGAAGATGCTTTAGGTTATTGTAAATTTAAAGATATTGTTTTGTGAAGTTTTCAGATTACCTCCAAAACATATAGAATTAAATGTAGGAATCTTAAAGGAGATATTGAGATGAGTAATGGGGAATATGTAAACAAAATGAAAGATTTGTTGGGAAAATGGGTGAGGGGTAAAGAGGTGGCAAGTTTTGAGGGAATGTTGGATCTTGTTGCTCAAGAGCATTATAAAATAATAATATAATATATGGAGATATTCCTATCTCATAGAACTGGAAGGGACCTTGAAAGGTCATTGAGTCTAATCCCCTGCCTTCACTAGCAGGACCAAGTATTGTTTCTGACAGATCCCCCCCCCCATCCCATCCCTAAATAGCCCCCTCAAGGATTGAATTTACAACCCTGGGCTTAGCAGACTAATGAACAAAACACTGAGCTATCCCTCCCCCCTTCTAGGCATATGTAAGGCTGATGTAAAGCAGTATCTATGGGACAAAGATGTAAAGTCTGTGGATGAGATGGCTTTTTTAGTTGATGCCTTCGATCAGACTCAGGCGTCTATTGAGGGCAGGCCACAGAAAGAGGGGTTTAAAACTGTTGGGAAGGGAGGATCCCATTTTGCCCCTGGGAAGAGAGAAAGGACCTGGGAGCCTAAAGATTCTCCTACCCAAAAACATTCCTTAACTCCTATAGGGATAGCTCAGTGGTTTGAGCATTGGCCTGCTAAACCCAGGATTGTGAGTTCAATTCTTGAGGGGGCCACTTAGGGATCTGTGGCAAAATCAGTACTTGGCCCTGCTAGTGAAGGCAGGGGGCTGGACTCAGTGACCTTTCAAGGTCCCTTCCAGTTCTAGGAGATAGGATACCTCCATTAATTTATCTCCTGTAAAAGCAGAAGAGCCCAAAAGGTGCTATCGGTGTAATTCCACTGATCACCTAAGGAATAAATGCCCTGTGCTAGGAGGAAGCAGGCAACCAATAGCTCATGTTAGTTCTGCTGTCCTCAACACAGAAACCCCCCAGGGAATCGAAACCTGACATATTGGTTTTGTGAGATTAGCCTCTGCAGAACCAGCCATGGAGTATGTTAAGGTTGTCTAAATTAATGGCAGGGAATACTTGGGGCAGAAGGATACAGGGGCCCAGATCTCTCTAGTTAAGCAGCGTGTGGTCCCAAAAGCCAGTATGCTACCTGGCCAAATGGCAGATTGTGGGAGTGGGTGAAAGCAGATTCCTTGAACCACTAGCTAAAATCCATGTGGGGTGGGAAGGTTTGGAAAGTGTTTTAACTGTGGGGGTAATGGAACACCTGCTAGTCGACCTGCTTCTTGGTAATGATTTTTTCCGTGTAGCTCAGGTTAAAGTATTTGCCTGCAGCAGGAGGGAGTGTTATGCTGGGACCCCTGAGGGAAAGAGTAAGGTCTCAGGAACTGCTGAGAGAATGGGAGAGAGTCTCCTTGATTCTTCTACAGCAGGGGGAAGCCACATGCTTCCAGGTGGGAGGGTGGTTGGTTGAGACCAACTCCTGCACTGCAGCTGGAGGCAACACCACATCAGGAAGGGATGGGGGTGTGATGCAAGCCAGGGAGAGAACTGTCCAGGTTGTTAGCTGCAGCAGGTTGCGGCTGAACCAGAGATAAACCCGGCTCTAGGGAGCAGAGAGCAATGTGTCCCAGAGGAGAGCCCAGAGAAGGGAGAGGGGATCTCAGAAACCACTGAGGTGGTGAGGATTCCTGTGACTCTGTAACACAGGGAAGCAGGGTGCTTCCAAGTATGGGAGGGGCTGAGACTAGCTCCTTTCCTGCAGAAGGAAACATGCCCTCAGGCGCAGGGGCAGGAGAGGGGTTGTCAGTAATTAAGGAAACTGCCTCAGTTGTTAGCTGGCAGAGTTTTGCAGCTGAACAAGAGATAGAACCCTTCCTAGGGAGCACAGAGAAATGTGTCTTAGGAGGTGGCCCAGAAGAGGAAACTGGGGAAGGAATAGTGGGAGTACAGGAATGTCTCCTCATTAGTCACTTGGGGCAGAATGCCCAGGACACTAAGGGCTGGTCCACACTACCCGCCTAATTTGGCGGGTAGAGATCGATCTTCTGGGATCGATTTATCGCGTCTCATCTGGACGCGATAGATCGATCCCAGAAGCGCTCCCCCGTCGACTACGGAACTCCTGCTCGCCGAGAGGAGGAAGCGCTGTCGACGGGGGAGCCTGCCTGCGCCGCGTGGACCCGAAGTAGGTACTTTTAGTTCGATATAGGAAACGTCGACTTCAGCTACGCTATTCTCGTAGCTGAAGTTGCGTTTCCTATATCGATCCCCCGCCCCAGTGTGGACCAGCCCTAAGAGGATGGCTGGGTCAGCATCTGTGCATCCAGGCACTCAGCCTGTGACCCAGGTTTTGAGAAGGAACTGTGTAATTGACCTCCGGGTGGGGAGCAGTCACACAGCTGACTTCTCAGCAGTCACACAGCTGACAGAGAAAGGGATGGCGGAGGGTACCCCAATCCAGGTCCCAGTTTGTCAAGATGCTATTTCTGATAAATTTTTGGAACGTAACTGTGTCTCTTTACATTGAGATGCAGCTCCAATGCCTGTGATAACAGAGGAGTTGGGACCAGGAAATTGCAAGGTGGTAGTCTGCCAGAATACAGACGACCCAACTGAGGGGTGGGGGAGGGGGCGTGCATTCCCCAGGCTGGTGAGAGACAGGGAGCAGTTATGGAAAAGCTGCTGGGAAAAGGTGCATCTGATCAGCGGGTAAACACACCTAGCCCAGAGAGCACAGATCACAACCCTCTAGTGCTGGGAGGGGGAAACACAGGGTAACCCCAAAAGGGGAGCTGGATTTCTGGGGTTAGGAGACCGCTCCCCAAAGGGCCAGCCAATGTGCAGGATCCCCCAAACACCTATCTTGCCAGATCCTGAGGCACCAAAATTCCAGAAACAGGATTAAAATAAGAACCCACACAGAGGGGAACACTGGAGGGAAAGAAAAGCCAGTGACTGATTACACGGGAGAGAGTCAAAGGACACCATGGGTGATGAACAAACTAAAGTCAAAATACACTATCTGAACAGAGGGTGTGGTATCATAAAGATACTTGTAAACGAACATCTGTGATAAACATTTTGGTATTAATGTTAAGTTTTGGGGATACGAATTTTGACACAGATGTTAAACCTAATGATAATACTACTTTGCAATTAATACTTGTAAACAGACTTAAAGCTTACCACAGCGGAGAAACCATAACAAACCTGGTTTACTTTGTGAGAGGGAAACTGAGGCATGCTGCCTCATGGCCTTAATGGTTGGATGCCAAGAGAACTATAACACAAACTGCCTTCGAGATCATAGAATCATAGACTCATAGAGGATTAGGGTTGGAAGAGACCTCAGGAGGTCATCTAGTCCAACCCCCTGCTCAAAGCAGGACCAACACCAACTAAATTATCCCAGCCAGGGCTTTGTCAAGCCGGGCCTTAAAAACCTCTAAGGATGGAGATTCCACCACCTCCCTAGGTAACCCATTCCAGTGCTTCTCCACCCTCCTAGTGAAATAGTGTTTCCTAATATCCAACCTAGACCTCCCCCACTGCAACTTGAGACCGTTGCTGCTTGTTCTGTCATCTGCCACCACTGAGAACAGCCTAGCTCCATCCTCTTTGGAACCCCCCTTCAGGTAGTTGAAGGCTGATATCAAATCCCCCCTCATTCTTCTCTTCTGCAGACTAAAAAAGCCCAGTTCCCTCAGCCTCTCCTTGTACGTCATGTGCCCCTAGGGTGACCAGATGAGAGGAAGAAAATATCGGGACACATGGTGGGGGTCGCCGGCGCAAAAAAAACCACGGTAGTACGAAATATCGGGACGGAACACGGGAGGTCTGGTTACCCTATGTGCCCCAGCCCCCTGATCATTTTCGTTGCCCTCCATGGAACTCTCTCCAATTTGTCCAGTTCCTTTCTGTAGTGGGGGGCCCCAAAACTGGACGCAATACTCCAGATGTGGCCTCACCAGTGCTGAATACAGGGGAATAATCACTTCCCTTGATCTCAAGTATCAGGGGGTAGCCGTGTTAGTCTGTATCTACAAAAACAACAAGGAGTCTGGTGGCACCTTAAAGACTAACAGATTTATTTGGGCATAAGCTTTCGTGGGTAAAAACCTCACTTCTTCGGATGCATAGATTGAAAGTTACAGATGCAGGCATTATATACTGACACATGGAGAGCAGGGAGTTACTTCGCAAGTGGAGAACCAGCGTTGACAGGGCCAATTCAATCAGGGTGGATGTAGTCCACTCCCAATAATAGATGAGGAGGTGTCAATTCCAGGAGAGGAAAAGCTGCTTCTGTAATGAGCCAGCCACTCCCAGTCCCCACGAAAGCTTATGCCCAAATAAATCTGTTAGTCTTTAAGGTGCCACCAGACTCCTTGTTGTTTTTGTAGATACAGACTAACACGGCTACCCCCCTGATACTTGACACCATGCAAGGCACTAAATTTAGCCATATGGAGTGGAAATCCATCAACCTCAACAAAAAACTTGCACAGATACAGACAGACATCATCTTCCTCTCCAAATGCAAACAGATGGACATCATACCAAATGGACTGAAGGTAAAAAATCCATTGCAATCAACATACTACACTGACTATGGTGAGAGACTGTGCCACACACTCTCAAAGAAACTGAGGAACCACCTGATCAGCATCCTGTACAGCAGACAGGAGAAGATCAAGAATGAGCTCTCAGAACTGGAGACTCTCATACAATACCAACCTTCCACACAAACTTCCACGTGGCTGGACTTTACAAAAATGAGACAAGCCATTTACAATGCACACTTCACTTCTCTACAGAGGAAAAAGGACAGTAAGCTATCTAAACTCCTACCTGCCACAGGGGGCTACAACAGTGGTACCCTCAACTCATCTAACAACATTGTCAATCTTTCCAACCACACACTTAGCCCAGCAGAAGAGTCTGTCCTATCTCGGGGACTCTCTTTCTGTCCCACCATCCCCACGAACACGATACAGTTCTGCGGTGATCTGGAAGCCTACTTTCGTTGTCTCCGACTCAAGGAATATTTTCAATGCACCACTGAACAGTGCACTGACCCACAGGAACCCTCCTACCAACACTACAAGAAGAAGAACTCTGCGTGGACTCCTCCTGACGGTCAAAATGACAGACTGGACCTCTACATAGAGTGCTTCCGCAGACATGCAGAGGCTGAAATTGTGGACAAACAACATCACTTGTCCCATAACCTCAGCCGTACAGAACGCAATGCCATCCACAGCCTCAGAAACAACTCTGACATTATCATCAAAGGGGCTGACAAAGGAGGTGCTGTAGTCATAATGAACAGGTCGGATTATGAACAGGAGGCTGCCAGGCAACTCTCCAAGACCACATTCTACAGGCCACTATCCTGTGATCCCACTGAGGAATACCAAAAGAAACTACACCATCTGCTCAAGAAATTCCCAGCTACAGTACGGGAACAAATCTACATGGACACACCCCCAGAACCCCGACTAGGGGTATTCTATCTGCTACCCAAGATCCATAAACCCAGAAACCCTGGACGCCCCATCATCTCAGGCATTGGCACTCTTACAGCAGGATTATCTGGCTATTTGGACTCTCTCCTCAGACCCTACGCTACCAGCACCCCCAGCTATCTTCGAGACACCACCGACTTTCTGAGGAAACTACAATGCATTGGTGTTCTTCCTGAAAACACCATCCTGGCCACCATGGACGTAGAAGCACTTTACACCAATATTCCACATGAGGATGGACTACAAGCTGTCAGGAACAGTATCCCTGATGAGGCCACAGCACGCCTGGTGGCTGAGCTTTGTGACTTTGTCCTCACCCACAACCACTTCAGATTTGGGGACAACTTATACCTTCAAGTCAGTGGCACTGCTATGGGTACCCGCATGGCCCCACAGTATGCCAACATTTTTATGGCTGACTTAGAACAACGCTTCCTCAGCTCTCGTCCCCTAGTGCCCCTCCTCTACTTGCGCTACATTGATGACATCTTCATCATATGGACCCACGGAAAGGAGGCCCTTGAAGAATTCCACCTGGACTTCAACAATTTCCACCCCACCATCAACCTCAGCCTGGACCAGTCCACACAAGAGATCCACTTCCTGGACACTACAGTGCAAATAAGTGATGGTCACATAAACACCACCCTATACCGGAAACCTACTGACCGCTATACGTACCTACATGCCTCCAGCTTCCATCCAAGACACATCACACGATCCATTGTCTACAGCCAAGCCCTAAGATACAACCGAATTTGCTCCAACCCTTCAGACAGAGACAAACACCTACAAGATCTTTATCAAGCATTCGTAAAACTACAATACCCACCTGGGGAAGTGAGGAAACAGATTGACAGAGCAAGACGGGTACCCAGAAATCACCTACTACAGGACAGGCCCAACAAGGACAATAACAGAACACCACTGGCCATCACATACAGCCCCCAGCTAAAACCTCTCCAGCGCATTATCCACGATCTACAACCTATCCTGGAAAATGATCCTTCACTCTCACAGACCTTGGGAGGCAGGCCAGTCCTCGCTTACAGACAACCCCCCAACCTGAAGCAAATACTCACCAGCAACTACACACCACACCACAGAAACACCAACCCAGGAACCAATCTCTGTAGCAAACCTCGTTGCCTACTCTGTCCCCATATCTACTCTGGCGACACAATCAGAGGACCCAACAACATCAGCCACACCATCAAGGGCTCATTCACCTGCACATCCACTAATGTTATATATGCCATCATGTGCCAGCAATGCCCCTCTGCCATGTACATTGGCCAAACCGGACAGTCCCTCCGCAAAAGAATAAATGGACACAAATCGGACATCAGGAATGGTAACATACATAAGCCAGTAAGTGAACACTTCAATCTCCCTGGTCATTCTATTACAGATTTAAAAGTCACTATCATTGAACAAAAAAACTTCAGAAACAGACTTCAAAGAGAAACAGCAGAACTAAAATTCATTTGCAAATTCAACACCATTAATCTGGGCTTGAATAGGGACTGGGAGTGGCTGGCTCATTACAGAAGCAGCTTTTCCTCTCCTGGAATTGACACCTCCTCATCTATTACTGGGAGTGGACTACATCCACCCTGATTGAATTGGCCCTGTCAACACTGGTTCTCCACTTGCGAAGTAACTCCCTGCTCTCCATGTGTCAGTATATAACGCCTGCATCTGTAACTTTCACTCTATGCATCCGAAGAAGTGAGGTTTTTACACACGAAAGCTTATGTCCAAATAAATCTGTTAGTCTTTAAGGTGCCACCAGACTCCTTGTTGTTTCCCTTGATCTGCTAGCAATGCTCCTACTAATACTGCCCAATATGCCGTTGGCCTTCTTGGCAACAAGGGCACACTGCTGACTCATATCCAGCTTCTCATCCACTGTAATCCCCAGGTCCTTTTCTGCAGAACTGCTGCTTAGCCAGTCGGTCCCCAGCCTGTAGCAGTGCATGGGATTCTTCCGTCCTAAGTGCAGGACTCTGCACTTGTCCTTCTTGAACCTCATCAGATTTATTTTGGCCCAATCCTCCAATTTGTCTAGGTCACTCTGGACCCTATCCCTACCCTCCAGCATACCTATCTCTCCCCCCAGCTTAGTGTCATCTGTGAACTTGCTGAGGGTGCAATTCATCCCATCATCCAAATCATTAATAAAGATGTTGAACAAAACCAGCGCCAGGACGGACCCCTGGGGCACTCACCAGGGCCGTCCTTAGGATTTATGGGGCCCTAAGCAGTATCATTAAACTGGTGCCCCTATGCTCCAGTGAAGGCGGTCCCCAGCCGGCACCGCTGACCCCAGTGTGTTGAGGGGGCACAGCCACCACTCTCATCCACGGACTCCCAGAACCCCCACCCCCCCATTGCTGACACACCCTGAGCTTCGTACGCAGCAGACACTGCAGTAGTGAGCCAAGCCAGGCATTGCACTGTCACATGGAGGCTGCATCTTGCCAGAGCCCACGGCCCTCCTGCAGCCCCAGCCACTCCTGGCTCACCATGAGCATTGTGACAGGAAGTACCAAGCAGTAATAATAACAACAATAATACAAGTGTGTGTGTGCGTGTGTGCGTGACAGAGTGTGTGTGTGTAAGCGGGGGAATGGTCCCGCTATTGTGGGGACCTTTCCTGGCTTCTGCACTACCCCGGTGAAGTGGGCTAGCGAAAGGATCTGAGTCCTCGCTCCCACTCCCTTTACCCAGAGGCCTCCCTGCCCTTGAGGGCTCCCCTTCCACTCTCCTGTCTGGCAGAGTCCTCGTAACCCCAACAAGGCTGGGCCCAGGATTCCTGGGGGGCTCAACCCCCAACCCTGCTGTGGTCACCTAGGACAGGGGCTAGGGTGTCCCCACTCCGGGGTACTCTCTCTGCACTGGGCACCTCCCTGACCCACTGATTATTCCATACAATTTAAAACAAATACAAGTTGTTTAATTAACAATTAATCTAAAGAAAAGAATAAGGAAAAATGGGAGAGGTTAAAGGAAAACACATCATCCTGCTTTGTGGCCGGGAACATCACAAACAGTGTCTCTGGACATCAGGGCACTTCACAGTCTTTTCCTTGTTGGTCCCAGATTTCCTTCTCAGGCCCTGGCTGTGCTGCAGAGACGCTGCGGGTTGGACACTTGCAATGGTGGTGGCCACACACCTCCGGGCTTTGAGTGGTGGGACCCTTCTTCCCAGCGTCAGCCCCCCGTCAGGTTACGGTCCCCCTCCCGGTCTGGCCTGCAAGGGCCCTTGTCTGGGGGTGTCTTTGGGTATGTCTACACTACCGCGGTAGTTCGACGGCTGGCAATCGAACTTCCGGGTTCGATTTATCGCGTCTGGTCTGGACGCGATAATTCGAACCAGGAAGTGCTCGCCGTCGACTGCGGTACTCCACCTCAGCGAGAGGAGTACCGCGGAGTCGACGGGGGAGCCTGCCTGCCGCGTGTGGACCGCGTCTGAACCGCGGTAAATTCGAACTAAGGTATGTCGACTTCAGCTACGTTATTCACGTAGCTGAAGTTGCGTACCTTAGATCGAATTGGGGTGTTAGTGTAGACCAGGCCTTTCTGTGCTGGGCCCTTTGCCCAAGGTCCCCCCTTGGCTGGCCCCACTTGCTCACCACACCCGGCTCTGTGGCTGCAGCTCTGCTCCCAGCACACGATCTGCTCTCCCTGGGCCGCGCCTCTGGCCCCTCTGGATCTGGCCCCTCTGGATCTGGCACGGTTCTGCTCTCCAGCTCAGCTTGGGCCCCTGCTCTCTCCTTAGCTCGGCCCCACTCAGTCTGACCCAGGCAATTCCAACTCACACGGAGGACGGGACCTCCCTGGCCTCCTGACCCTCTGATTAGCCTGCCTGCCCTGTCAATCAGGCTGATCTGGAGCATTGGCCTCTCGCCATTGTTCCTGGGGACTGTCAGTCTCAGGCTCCTGATTTGCCATCGACCCTTTTAGTACTGGGAGCAAGCCAATCAAAACACCCCCACTGAATGTTAGTAAGGGGGCAACAGTCCCCTTACATGTGCATGTATGTGTGTGTGAGAGAGACAGAGGGAGAGACTGTGTGTGTGTGAGAGAGACTGTGACAGAGTGTGAGACTGTGTGTGTGTGACAATCTATTTCGGGGGTCTGTGACTCGTGAGAGGCAGAGTGTATGAGAGCCAGTCTGTGTGCGAGAAAGACTGTGTGTGTGTTAGGGACCTGTGAGAGACAGTGAGCGCACTGTCACTTTAAATCCCCCCCTCCCCCGCACTCCTCCTGGCCCCGCCTGCCCCCCCAGACAGGCAGGGTGCAGGGAGGGACTCGGCGCTGGGCCGGGGCGGCGCCGCTCTGGGCTCCCGAGGCTGAAGCCCTCACTGGCCGGCTGAGGAGGGAAGGAGCCGGCCAGCCCAGTGCGGGGGAGGGGCCAGAGATGAGAGGCTTCCAGCGAGGGTGCCTTGCGCAGCCGCGTATGCCTAGGGATGGCCCTGAGGGGGATACAGGGCTTAGGGGCTCAGGAGGGAGGTGCAGGGGGTAGGAGTCAATGGGGTGCAGGGATTGGGGGCAGGGGTTGGGGTGAAGGGGGCACGTACAGTGCAGGAGTTGGGGGGCAGGAGGGAGGTGCAGCGATTAGGGGTGAAGGTGGCACAGTGTAGGTGTTAGGGCGCAGGAAGGGGGGCAGAGATTGGGAGTGTAGGGGGTGTAGAGATTAGGGGCACAGGAGGGGGAGCAGGTATTGGGGTAAAGGGGGCACAGTGCAGAGGTTGGGGGGTAGGGAGGGTGGGGAGCTTGGGAAGCCCATGGGGAGCCAGGGGCAATGGGGGGCACCATGCCCATGGGGGCCAGGGGCACCAAAATGCAAGTCCTCCCAGGGTACCATTTTCCCAAAGGCCGGCCCTGCCCAGCTTAGATGCAGTTTTTAAACATGAATGGCTTCACCTCAGTTGTTAGATTTCCCCAGCAAATAGGCTTTTTTCCCCAGCTCAAAACACCTTCCATTCTGCCCCTAAAACCTCCTTACAACATCGAATCTGGGGCAAACTGTGGAAATTTGCTCTGGAGTTGGGTGAACGGATTGGGGTTGGATGAAGGGTTTGCTCTGGGGTTGGATGAAGGGAAGAGGGGGAAGGTGAAGTTACTTAGGCCTCAGCCCGCCTGTCCCTCTGTGGTGTGAGGGGGGAGACGCTGCTGTCGCACTCCAGTGCGAGTGGGGATGGGGCCACGCTGGATGTTGGTAAGTAGTGTGTCAGGACAAAGCCTCAGTCCTCCATGGTGCAGGGTCATAGAGGGGGCAGGGCTTGGGTGGAGAACAGGCATGTGTGGGAAGGCCTGGGCCTGATCCTCCTCATGCTAATGAGGTGCTTAGATACGTGTTCTCCTCTCTGGCCTCCCTTCTGCTGCTAGCCCGGACGGCTGCCCAGCAGCCCCTCATTGACAGAGGATCGGTGACCCTTGCGTTCCCTGTCCTCATCGTCACTCTTTGCCTTGTCCTCCTCACAGCACTCTGCACCTGCCTGGGGCGGATCCAGCCTCTGGCGCGGAATGAAAGGTTTGGGTAGGAAAATAACTCACCCATTCTGACGGTGTTGCTGAACAGATGGACAAGAAACCCGAACGGTCCGTCTGCCTGCTCCTGAGCACTGAGCTGCGATTTGTCCCTTTATAGCAGACCTGGCACCTCTGTCCTCACCCAGTTTACCTCAGAACTTCAACTCCCACCAAGGAAGATTTGCATGTGCAGAAGGAAATAGTCACTGCTTGTGAGTCTTGGGCGGTTTTATTACCCACAATAATATAAAATAGCCAGGCAGTCCTCCCTCCTTCCTGAGAAATGCCAGATACTCCCAAGATAGCAGAGCAGGATTTCTGTTATTGACACTGTCGCAATTCAAAGCATTTCTGAAGAACTGTCCAGGCACCTGAGCAAATAAGGAAACATATGCAAAGCTCAAGCCAAACAGGATGGGAGGAATCTGAGCTCTGTGGGACCTGCAAAGCAATGTCAATAACCCGATGGGCAAGGGCAGGTCGAGAGTCGCTGCTTGTTACCACCTGTCGGCCGGTCAAGTGAAAGGGGAAATGAGCGGTTGGGCTCAGTCCGGTTGCCAGGTGCCAGTAGCACAGAACCCATCCCCTGAGCTAGCACTAGCTGAGCCCGGGGGCTGCAGTCTCTGTGCAGAGCCAAGGACTGAACAGGCGCCAGGCACTGGCCAACCTAGAGGTCGTCCCTCCAGCATTGATGCAGTGTGGCTGGCAGGTGGGGGAGAAGTGGACTTGGTGGGTCTTTGTGCTGTTTTTCCTTTTCTACACAGAAACATGGCGCTATGGGTTCAAACTACAGCAAAGCAATTTAGCAGATTTACCTCAGGAAAAACTGTCGAGCTGTAAGAGCAGTAGGACAGTGGAACAGAGGTCTAGGGAGGTTGTGGAAGCTCCTTCACTGGAGGTTTCAAAAGGAGGCTGGAGCCACCTGTCTGGGATGGTTTAGACACAACAAATCCTGCATCTCGGCAGGGGGTTAGACTAGATGACCCTTGTGGTTAGGGTGACCTCATGTCCTGATTTTATAGGGACAATCCTGATATATGGGGCTTTTTCTTATATGAGCTCCTATTACCCCCACCCCCATCCCGATTTTTCACACTTGCTGTCTGGTTACCCTACTTGCCGTCCCTTCTAACCCTCTGGTTCTATGATTTTAGGACTGAAGGGACTTCTAGGTCATGGAGTCCAGTCCCCACTGCCGCAGGCAGCCCCCTCATACAGCCCTGCTCATAAATTTATAACGCTCTGGCTTAAAATTAATTAGGTTGTTTGCTCCCACTGCTCCTCTTGGGAGGTTGTTCCCAAACCTCATTCCCAGTGCCAAGCGGGTCACACCCACGTCCTTCCACGGTGTCCCCAGTGCAGGGTGGGGAGTCACGCCAACGTCCTTCCACAGTGTCCCCAGTGCTGGGCGGTTCACCCTCATGTCCTTCCATGATGTCCACAGTGCTAGGTAGGTCATGCTCATGTCCTTCAATGGTATCCCTAGTGCTGGGTGGTTCATACTCACGTCCTTCCACGGTGACACCAGTGCCGGGTGGTTCATACTCACGTCCTTCCACGGTGTCCCCAGTGCCGGGTGATTCATGTTCACATCCTTCTACAGTGTTCCCAGTGCCGGGTGGGTCACGCTCACAGGACCTGTGTCCCCTCTTCGCCTTCCAAAGGCAGAAATATCCTGGAAACCTCCCATGGCTGATAAGAATGTTACAGGCTCTTTGTGCTGTTAGAACTGATACAGTTACATAGGCTCCCTGATGCTGCGCAGGGGGAGACATGGCAGCTCACTGCCATCCTGCTCCCCTCCCTGGGATCATTGCCTGGCACAGGCCAGTACCAGGGAGGGTGCATGGGACAGCAAAGAGTTGGCATGGGCTCTGTGATAGGAGCTATCACTAGTGAGCTGACAGGCACTACTGGGACTAGGAGGATTGGTGCTCAGATTAAAAAAACACATTTTCCCATGAGCACTTCAGCCAACTCTTAACTAAGTCTCATTCAGACACTAAATCCACAGTGCTGAGCTACTTGACTTCACAAGGTACTTTTGCTAACTTGAGATCTGGGGTTCATGTGCAATGTGTGGGGGTGTGTGTGACGGGTTCGCTCAAAGAAACCCCCTTGGGACTGTCACCTAATGTGCTGAGATTACCTCTGAGCCCGTTTCCCCTGCCAGTTTGGGACTTCAGAACTCCGTCTTATTGAGCTAGACACTCCAGTCTGTTGCAACACAGACGCAGGGTCTGAACTACACCCCCAAAGCTGCAGACTTTAACCCCAAACTGCTCAGTAGGTCACCTGTCTCCAGCACCCAGACACCCAGTTCCCAATGGGATCCAAACTCCAAATAAATCCGTTTTACTCTGTATAAAGCTTATGCAGGGTAAACTCATAAATTGTCCACCCTCTATAACACTGACAGAGAGATATGCACAGCTGTTTGCTCCCCCAGGTAATTAATCACTTATTAAGTATAAAATGTAGGATTTAAGTGCTTTCAAGTAATAACAGACAGAACAAAGTAAGTTATCAAGGAAAATAAAACAAAACATGCAAGTCTAAGCCTAATACATTAAGAAACTGAATACAGGTAAATCTCACCCTTAGAGATGTTCCAATAAGCTGCTTTCACAGACTAGACTCCTTCCTAGTCTGGGCCCAATAATTTCCCCGGTACCGTTCTTGTTAGCTCCAGCTCAGGTGGTAACTCCGGGGATTTCTCATGACTGGCAGCCCCCTTTGTTCTGTTCCACCCTCCATTATATATCTTTGGCACAAGGCGGGAATCCCTTGTCTCTCTCTGGGTTCCCACCCCTCCTTCCAAATGGAAATGCAGCAGGTCAACAATGGATTCCAGTTCAGGTGACATGATCACATGTCACTGTAAGACTTCATTACCCACTTGCTGGCACCCATGTATACAGGAAGGCTTACAAGTAAACCGAGCCATTTACAACCAATTGTCCTGGTTAATTGGAGCCATCAAGATTCTAAACCACCATTAATGGCCCACACTTTGCATCATTACAATAGGACCTCAGAGTTATATATCATATTTCTAGTTTCAGATACAAGAATGATACATTTATACAAATAGGATGATCACACTCAGTAGATTACAAGCTTTGTAATGATATCTCACAAGAGACCTTTAGCACAAAGCATATTTCAGTTACATTATATTTACACTCATTAGCATATTTCCATGAAACATATGGAGTGCAACGTCACAAGGGGTTTCTCTGGAAGGTAGTGAATAGCCTTTATTTACTGAATAGTATTTATTTACTGGGCTGGTGTTTCCAAAGCTACTTAAGGATATGGATTCCCTGGGAAAACCTCCTTTTCAGCGCTGGCTGCCACAAACCCGAACTGTGCCAAATAATCACTTATTAGCCCCAAATATCATTGCTTCACTTCTGATCCGGTGTCTTTCCCCAGAACCACAGCAGCCTGTGCCTCAGGTCACCTGTCATAGAGACACAAAGCACATAAACCATGAAATCACCAGCACAGACGCCAACAGGACAAGCGGGGCTGGGTGGGAGTGGTCACAGCAATGCCCCGCCCACAGGGCAGGAGGGAGCTATAAATACTGGACCGAGCATCCCTCCAGTCAGCCTGCACCTGCGGCAGCTTCCAGCTCCACGCGTGTCCCTGCAGAGACGGCATGGGTGAGTCTGGGCTCTGGGAGCAGGACAGCAAATGTGCCACTCCACTCTCTGCACTGCTGTATGCACCTGCATGTCCGAGAAAGCTGCTGTTTCCTCTCCTGGCACCTTGCTTTCCTAGGGTGTCTCTGACCCCTGCTATTTCTGCTCCCAGTGCCTCAACCTCTCCCCGGAAAACACTTCCCAGGCCACAGCCTTTGAGTGCCTATGACAGCCGGTGCTCTTGAGGGGAGCTGGGGGAGTTGGGGGCATATTGCTTTATAATCTTTGTACACGAGTCTGGAGTGCCGGAGGGCCCGTTTGACAAAATCCAAATCAATCAGTAACTTGCTGTGTTTCCTGCCCTTCTAGGAAATAGCAGAGTGGGAAATGGGCAATGCAGCTATTTAACTGGTGCTCACTGGGCAGGTTGTGTCTAACAAGCTTGTTTCCCGTGCTGCACCCCTTGCTGTGCATGTGCACGCTGCTCCACCCCGGGGGTGGCCCTTCCTTCCAGGGAAATCATGAACGGGGAACAGCCCCCTCCCCGTATTGGCTTGTGCACTGAGTTGCCCTGTAAGGCCAGTACCACTAACCGTTAATGTGCATCAACCTTTCCTGGCCTAACGAATGGCTCAGAGTAGGTGAACAGTTACAAGAACCTATCCTTGCAACAAAGCCGGATGCCAACTCTGTCCACATATCTATTCAAGTGACATCATCATAGGACCTAATCACATCAGCCATAACATCAGGGGCTCGTTCACCTGCACATCTACCAATGTGATATATGCCATCATGTGCCAGCAATGCCCCTCTGCCATGTACATTGGCCAAACCAGACAGTCTCTACGCAAAAGAATAAATGAATACAAATCTGACATCAGGAATCATAACATTCAAAAACCAGTAGGAGAACACTTCAACCTGTCTGGTCATTCAATAACAGACCTGAGGGTGGCAATTTTGCAACAGAAAAGCTTCAAAAACAGACTCCAACAAGAAACTGCTGAACTTGAATTGATATGCAAACTAGATACAATCAACTTAGGCTTGAATAGAGACTGGGAATGGCTGAGCCATTACAAACATTGAATCTATCTCCCCATGTAAGTATTCTCACACTTCTTATCAAACTGTCTGTACTGGCCTATCTTGATTATCACTTCAAAAGTTTTTTCTCTCTTACTTAATTGGCCTCTCAGAGTTGGTAAGACAATTCCCACCTTTTCATGCTCTCTGTATGTGTATATATATCTCCTCAATATATGTTCCATTCTTTGCATCCGAAGAAGTGGGCTGTAGCCCACGAAAGCTTCTGCCCAAATAAAATTCTTAGTCTCTAAGGTGCCACAAGTACTCCTGTTCTTTATGTGGATACAGACTAACACTGCTGCTACTCTGAAACCTGGCTTTATTTGTATTCACACAGACAGCACTAAAACATGGAAATAGAAGCTCTGAACTATAATTAAACTGACAAGGAGGAGAACACCACGGTAGCATTAAATACTAAGATACATGTGTTAGTAACTGCATTTAACAGTCGAAGGGAGAGAACACTTCAGCCAGCCTATAATCCATAAAACCAGACAGCTGTCACTGTCCCTGTTAAAATGCCATCGGTTCCTTGCAGGACAGGGATGTGTGCAGCAGTTATGCCAAGGGCCATGACTTCCCCACTTGTGGTTGTTATGGCTAGTGCTGTGTGTTATGGCTCATGCCAGACGTTTCTTGAGGGACACATGCTGGGCCGTCTGGTGGGGTTTTGCCTAATGCTCTCCGGTTCTGTCTATTGAGCTAGGTTCTTATCCCTCACCCATCCTTGCAGTAGCTAAGCCCCTTTCTGGAAAATACAAACAACCTGCTTTCCTGCAATAGCAATGATGCACTTTGCTGCATAATGGGAACATTTATCCTCAATCTGCAATTTGGACTATGCCCAGGTGCCTTCTCAACACCAGACTCTGAAAGCCAGCACCCCTAGTTCCAGTCCATGATGCTGAGAGCCAGGGCAATGCAGAAGAGTTACTCACCTGTAGGGCCTTGCAAACTCCCTCTACAGGCTCTGCTTGTAACCACTTGACTTGGTGAGGAAGGTTTGTTCCTGATGCTGTTCGCTTTTGTTCTGGGTTAAGAATTTTTCGCTGTTGTTGGCTCTTGAAGCACTAGTGTACCCTGTGGATTTGTCCAGTCGGTGAGTCATAAGAACATAAGAACATAAGAAAGGCCGTACCGGGTCAGACCAAAGATCCATCTAGCCCAGTATCCTGTCTACCGACAGTGGCCAATGCCAGGTGCCCCAGAGGGAGTGAACCTAACAGGCAATGATCAAGTGATCTCTCTCCTGCCATCCATCTCCATCCTCTGACAGACAGAGGCTGGGGACACCATTCCTTACCCGTCCTGGCTAATAGCCATTAATGGACTTAACTACCATGAATTTATCCAGTTCTCTTTTAAACTCTGTTATAGTCCTAGCCTTCACAACCTCCTCAGGTAAGGAGTTCCACAAGTTGACTGTGCGCTGCATGAAGAAGAACTTCCTTTTATTTGTTTTAAACCTGCTGCCTATTAATTTCATTTGATGACCCCTAGTTCTTGTATTATGGGAATAAGTAAATAACTTTTCCTTATCCACTTTCTCCACATCACTCATGATTTTATAGACCTCTATCATATCCCCCCTTAGTCTCCTCTTTTCCAAGCTGAAGAGTCCTAGCCTCTTTAATCTCTCCTCATATGGGACCCGTTCCAAACCCTTAATCATTTTAGTTGCCCTTTTCTGAACCTTTTCTAGTGCCAGTATATCTTTTTTGAAATGAGGAGACCACATCTGTATGCAGTATTCGAGATGAGGGCGTACCATCGATTTATATAAGGGCAATAATATATTCTGGTGTGACTTTGGAGGAGCTGGGTCAGTTGTGATTCTCAGCTCCTTGAAGGGAGGGTTTGTATTTCTAGTGTCACTCCATCTCTTCCTTTTTTCAGCTGCCCAGCACCTCCTGCCCCTCACCTGCCTGCTGCCCCTGTCAGCTACAGTTCTCACCCTGGACATAGAAAATCTGAATATCTTCAATGGAACTTCAGATAAAATTCTGAACCTCAGCACAGGGGATCCTGTGCCTGGTATGCAATTTATCTCTGCTGTCCTTAAACACTGCTCTTCTGAGGTTCTGGAGTACCAGACCCTCCACACAGACAGAACATGAGCAAGAGGGACCAGGTGTTATTGTGTTAGAGAGGGACAAAGCAGTTCAGATCCAGTAAGAACCTCTACAGACCTTCATCCCAACTCAAACCAAACCCCAGCAGTTTGAAATTTGGAAGTTCAGACCATTTCTTCATTCTGCATTCTCTGGCTTCAGCCAGGAAGGATGCAAAAATTCCATGAGAGCTTTGTTCTCTGTATTTCTGGCCCATCCAATACCAGGAAGTACCCCAAATCTTTGTGAAAGGAGCTGATCATTTCATGAGTCTTCAGCCCACTTTCACAGAAACGATGCATAAGATACCCAACCAAAGTGCCCTGCCTTCTGTGGGTCACCCAGCACAAATCATCTGGAGGACCAGGCGTTAACAATGCTACAGCACAGAGAGGCTCTGCTGGGAACTTCCCCTTCTGGAATCTAACGTTAGGGCTACCTCTGAAGTGGGAGCAGGGCAATCACCTGTCTACTTGGCACCCACCAGCCTGAGGGAACCAATTTTCAAATCTACCTGTGGGATCTGGGTGCCCAATTCTCATTAAAATTCATGGGAACTGCTGCCCAAATCCCTGGGGGACCCTGCCAATCTCAGACTCCAGACACAGCAGAGCAGGTGGGAAGGAAATTCCGACATTTTGAAAATTCCTTTCAACCTGAATGAGAATGAAAAGTCAGAATTTTAAATTTCCTGTAAACCTCCGAAGTCCTAATATAAAACTAGGCAATGAAACGATGAGGTAGCCTAGGCCGGTAGCAATGCAATTACAGCATCTTCCGTGGCCACACCTTGCATCCTCCTGCCACCAAAGCAGTGACCGCTGGACAGCCAGAGAACTTTTCGCTGATTTGATGACTTTCTCTGCCCTGTGCTGATTGGCCATTTGCTCTAACCCCTCCCTCACAATCTCTTCCCCTCAGCTTCACTCCACATCTGCCCCTCTGACCTCTGCTCCCCTGCCCAGGGCCCCTAATCCCTTTCCATTCACGTCTCTTTCCATTAACTGAGCCCCTCTGAACTAAATTCACCCGCACAAAACTGTGGCACTACCATGCTGTTTGCTGTCATCCCATTGCACCACTGCTGGTGCTGGTGTGTTCTACACCTTCCCCCATGCTGTGTCTGGCAGGTCTATCTGGATAGTCATCTCTTCGGGACAGGGACCATCCGCTCTACTCTGTTTGTGTACAGCCCATACCATTTGGCTTGGCCTTAGGCACTACGGCAATAATATAATTAATAAATCACTCCAGGTTCCAGCTCTCCAGACTCCTGCACATGCACAATGGTGATGCCCGCCCATCTTCTGGCATGAATCACTGACACCCCAAACAACTCCACCGGATTCCCACTCATTTCAGGAGCCAGTTGAAATAGCGACCTCCATATTTTTGAAATCCTCCATGAATTTACCCTTGATCCCATCTTACAAATGTTCTCTCTTTATTTCCCTTCATCTCTCCCTTCTTCTCCACCAGCGCCCTGCTCCACCCTTCAGAGAATATTCTCACCATCACTGGTGGAAGAGCTTTCTTCTCTTTGCCGCCTGAGGCCTGGATCAGCCGCCCCATCACTGTAGATCATCAGCTCTCCAGCCATTGCTTTTCTTCCCCCTTGAACTCTTCCCTTACCCAGCTTGCTGTTATTTAGCATTTGATTCTGTAAAGCATTTGGAGGTAGAATTTGTCCCAAAGATGCTAAACAGGGAAAAGAAAGCCCTAGTATTGGAATCACCCTGGTGGGAGGATGGTCACAATAAACATCAGTTTCTTCACCAGGCTATGAAATAGCAGATGCTGCAGCTGTTCTCCGATTGTTTCATCTCTGTCTGTATAGCGCACACAGGGCCGTCCTTAGGATTTATGGGGCCCTAAGCAGTATCATTAAACTGGTGCCCCTATGCTCCAGTGAAGGCGGTCCCCAGCCGGCACCGCTGACCCCAGTGTGTTGAGGGGGCACAGCCACCACTCTCATCCACGGACTCCCAGAACACCCCCCCCATTGCTGACACACCCTGAGCTTCGTACGCAGCAGATGCTGTGGCAGTGAGCCAAGCCAGGCATTGCACTGTCACATGGAGGCTGCATCTTGCCAGAGCCCACAGCCCTCCTGCAGCCCCAGCCACTCCTGGCTCACCATGAGCATTGTGACAGGAAGTACCAAGCAGTAATAATAACAACAATAATACAAGTGTATGTGTGTGTGTGCGTGACAGTGTATGTGTGTGTGCGTGCGTGTGTGTGTGTGTGTGACAGAGTGTGTGTGCATGTATGTGTGTGTGAGAGAGACAGAGGGAGAGACTGTGTGTGTGAGACTGTGACAGAGTGTGTGTTGGGGAGTGTGAGACTGTGTGTGTGTGACAATCTGTTTCGGGGGTCTGTGACTCGTGAGAGGCAGAGTGTATGAGGGTGTGAGAGCCAGTCTGTGTGTGAGAAAGACTGTGTGTGTGTTAGGGAAGCGTGAGAGACAGTGAGCGCACTGTCACTTTAAATCCCCCCCCCCCCGCACATGGAAGTGAGAGAGGGTTAGGGTCGGGGAGAAGCCTGCCAGCCCAGTGCGGGGGAGGGGCCAGAGATGAGAGGCTTCCAGCAAGGGTGGTGCCCCAAATTTTCAGGTGCCCTACGCAGCCATGTATGCTGTGTATGCCTAGGGATGGCCCTGCTACACTTGATACCGGGTGCCAACTAGACATCGAGCCGTTGATCACTACCCGTTGAGCCCAACAATCTAGCTAGTGACTAACCCTCTTGCAGTAAACTAAGGGGGCAGGTGTGACACTCTGTATCTCAGGGGAACACCTTGCACCCCCATATTCATCCTTATAATATGCTTGTGTGGTATCCAATACAAAGTTTGTCATGTCGGATGTCTTCGGAAGGCTCATGATGCACTGAGTATTATTGTTATAGTGATGTTATAGTAAAGTTATAGGTTGTAATTTCATGTATATAGTTATGAGGCTGAAAATGTGTCCTCGTGGCTTAAAACAAGCCCTGGCAAAACTCTCCAGGAACAGAGGGGCAGATCACACCCCATCAGGGCATGTATGGGACAAACCCAGCCCAGCCTCACAGGAACAAAGAACAATGGCCTAGGCAGCAACAAAGGATCTGTTGGACTCTCCAGTGAGTCACCCCCCTTCCCTTGGACAGTTTAGGACTACGATGAGGTAATGCTCAACCTGACCCTGAAGTGGGGGAGGGGGGGAAGGGCAAAGCCAAGAGGGAAGAAAGAACATGATAAAAGGAAGAGATGTTTGCCATGCTCTTCCTCTCTCTTCCACTTCCATCTACAGACATCACCACCAAATAACTGAAGCGCTGATCAAAGGGGAGAGCCTGGCTGAAGGGCAACCAGCCAGCTGTGCTGAGAAGCATCTAAGTTTGTAAGGGCATTGAAAGTGTTGAGATCAGCTTCAAATGCGTTTTGCTTTTATTTCATTTGACCAAATCCAACTTGTTATGCTTTGACTTATAATCACTTAAAATCTATCATTTGTAGTTAATAAATCTGTTTGTTTATTCTACCTGAAGCAGTGCGTTTGGTTTGAAGCATGTCAGAGACTCCCTTTGTGATAACAAGCCTGGTTCATATCAATTTATTTGTTAAACTGATGAACTCATATAAGCTTGCAGCATCCAGCGGGCATAACTGGACACTGAAAGACGGACATTCCTAGGGTTGTGTCTGGGACCACAGATATTGGCTAGTGTCATTCAGCTGATCGATCCAAGCAGCTTACATGCCAGAGGCTGTACATGAACAACCCATGAGTGGCAGTTCTCACAGCAGAGCAGGGCAAGGCTGGCTCCCAGAGTCAAGGATTGGAGTGACCTAGCAGATAACCAGTACAGATAACACCAGGGAAATATCACAGTCCAGAGAAAAGCAACAAAAATGATGACCAGTCTAGAAAACATGACCTATGAAGGAAGATTGAAAACATTGGGTTTGTTTAGTATGGAGAAGAGAAGACTGGGGGAGTGTGGGGTGGGGGGACATAATATCAGTTTTCAAGTACATAAGGAGGAAGGAGTAAATTTGTTCTTGTTAACCTCTTGGGATAGGACAAGAAGCAATGGACTGAAATTGCAGCAAGGGAAGTTTAGGTTTGACATTAGGAAAAACTTCCTAATAGTCAGGGTGGTTAAGCATTAGAATAAATTACCTAGGGAGGTTGTGGAATCTCCATCATTGGAGGTTTTTAAGAGCAGGTTGGACAAACACCTGTCAGGGATGGTCTAGATAATACTTAGTCCTTCTGTGAGTGCAGGGGACTGGACTAGACAACCTCTCGAGGTCCCTTCCAGCCCTACGGTTCTATAGGTCATAGCAGAGGCATCTTTGTGGCAGCCTAGGGGACAGGATCCTGATGTGCTGACTGAACCAGTACTGTTGTCATGGGTATCCATGTGTTAGTGTATCTGTATGTCCTATGGGGTGCTAGTACCGGGCTGTCACAGCCATAAACCTGGCCAAGTGCCTTTGCTACTGAACTGAGCCCATAGCCTGTCTTCATGAAGAACATCAAGGTTTGCTGAATCGGCATCGCAGTGTCTCCGCAATGCACCTCCCATCCAGGCACCAGCCTCATCACAAGCTAAGGTAAGGGAGCTTTCTGGGGGAGCCCCGGGTTAAAGTATTGGCAGTTCTTCACTGCAGAACAGTCCCCTCTCCTTAGCCTGGCATGCTCTGAAACATCTGTCAGCTGGTGAGTCCTAACAGCACCTGGTAAAATGCAGCCACCATGTGCTAATGACCAGGGTGAGTGTGGATGGAGAACAGAACACTGGAGAACAATACACGTGGCATATTCTCAGTGTGATTCACCATCCTGTTAGACTAGGGCTGACAGAAATGGAATCGCATCCCATCCACCTGGAGTGGTCCAGTGAACAGTGCTTAACATGGGACACTGCTTAATAACACAGTATTGGCTAGGCCCCCAGCTGGCGCCCTGAAGTCAAGACTATTATGGGGAACCCACCATGCCTTTCCTGACGGCTGTACAATCCTACACATACACCTGCCCCATCCCACACATAATGTCTGCCCGGTTTGTGACAATGTCAGTGGTGAATGAGGAGAGGGGACAGAGGGCTGGGGAGAAGTACAGTGTGGTTGAAATTAGGGCTGTCAAACAATTAAAAACAGTAATCGTGTTTAATCACACTGTGAAACAAGAACAGAATACACCCAGTGAACTTTATTATATCCATTTTGGGATGTTTTTCTACATTTTCAAATATATTAATTTTAATTACAAGGCAGAATACAAAGTGTACAGTGCTCACTTTCTTTTATTATTTTTGATTACAAATATTTGCACTGTAAAAAAAGATAAACAAAAGAATGTTTAGCATATCTGGCACCTAAATACCTTGCAACACCAGTTACAACAGTGCCATGTGAACTCCTGTTCTCATTTTCAGGTGACATTGTAAATAAGAAGAAGGCAGCATTATCTCCCGTAAATGTAAACAAACTTGTTGTCTTAGCAATTGGCTGAACAAGAAGTAGGACTGAGTAGACTTGTGGGCTCTAAAGTTTTACATTGTTTTGTTTTTTGAGTGCAGTTATGTACAAAAAAAATTTCTACATTTGCAAGTTGTACTTTCATGATAAAGAGATTGCACGACAATACTTGTAAGAGATAAAATGAAAAATATTATTTGTTTCTTTTTTATAGTGCAAATATTTGTAATAAAAAATAATAATAGAAAGTGAGCACTGTACACTTTGTATTTTGTGTTGTAATTGAAATCATTATATTTGAAAATGTAGAAAAAGCATCAAAAATATTTATAATAAATGTAAGTTGGTATTCTGTTTTACAGCAAGATTAAAACAGCGATTAATCACGATTAATTTTCTAATTGAGTTAATTTGTTTTGAGTGAATCACTTGACTTAACTGCGATTAATTGACAGCCCTAATTGAAATACAAAATGTTGCTGTGCTGTATGTGGGAAGGGTTCAGGCCTGGACCCACAAAAGGATGTGGGCGTTGCAACAGCATCACACTGCTTACCTGTTAGGTGCCTAGCAAATCACTGGCACACACTGCGATCCACGAGCCCACGGTAGGTGCCCAGGTTCCCTGTACACTGCCCGCGGTGAGATGGGCTCCTGAGAAAGGGAGCACGCTAGGTGGGAAGCTGCCTAAGCTAGCCAATGGGAGAAGCTGCCCTGAGGGGGTGCTGGGCCCCATCTCTCTCTCGGAGATAGGTCCGGAAGGCCAGGCTGCAGGGAGGCACCCAGCTCTGCTAGTGAATCTCATCTGAGAAACAGCTCCAGAAGGTGGGTGCCTCTCGCAACAAGCTGGCGGGAGGGCAGAGGAAGACACCCTCCCTTGTGAGACTTGGCCCAGCGGTTAGTGAACTCACCCAGCCTGCAACTGGGCCCAGGGTCCAGTCTCTCCTGTCTGATGAGAAGGGGACTGCTCCATGTTGGCTAAATAATGAAAGTGGGGGGGCGGGAAGGAGCACACGAGCACGAGAATGATGCTGCAGCCTGGTGGGAGAGCGAGGACCCTGCTCCAATGACTCTGAGCAGGACCACCGGATCAGGCCCAGCAGGCAAGCACCTCTCCTCCCCCCAGGTGTGGTTCACTCTGGGGCTTAGCTGAGTGACAGGCCTCCAGACCCCTAGAGGGAGGAAGCAGAGCACAGGTCCGGCGGCAGAAATGGAGACTGTCGGGAACTTTTACTGCAAGAACTTGGCTCCTGGGGAGCGAAGGTGCCTGCAGGGTTTGGTGGGGGTGTGAAGTGCATCAGCACCTGCCTTAGGCAGCTAAGTGCCTCTGTGACTCCAGCCCTCAGTGCCAGCCCAGCGCAGCTCCATGGGGACAGGAGCCTGGGTGCTCATCGAGTAAAACACAGTATGCAGGCTGTGTCGTGAGCCGGCCCTGCCCAGTGGGCACCGGGAAGACCTCTGGCCCAGAGGCCTTTGCAGCTGGGCCCATGCATGAGCCCAGCCCAAGCTGTTATTCTGAGAGCAGAGAGGCAGCTGGAACTGCCCTAGGGCTGCAGCGGTGCAGGCAGGGTTCCCGGCGCTGCGTCTCCAGCAAGGCCCGTTTCTGGTGGCTCAGGGGGACACTATGTATTGTAGGTTCCCCCCACTGACGGGTCCGGCTTCTCCTAGTTCCACACACAGCTCATACCCTTGCTGAGGGCCTGTCAGGGATTCTCACTTACCTCAGGTGGTGCCTCCTCGTGGCTGCTCTGGGGAACAGCTCGCTTCCAGATCCGACACATCCCCTTGTGGTCTCCCCTGTTGTCTCCCCTCACTGCGGCCCCTATCCTGTGCCAGGAGCTGCAGCTTCCTCTTGATGACTCAGCCCTCTGGCCAGGTCACTATGGGGTGTCCCCTCTGGGGTACAGAGTCTCACTGGACCCGCTGTCCAGGCAGTGCCACTCCGCCAGTGGCTGATAGGGGACCTGGGCTCACCCACTACTCTGGGTCCAGGGACCCTACAAGATGCAGCCAAGGTCTGCTCGGTCCCCAACCCTGCTGCTTTCTCCCTGGGCTGCTTCCTACCTGCCTCCCACAGGCTTCCCAAGTCTGCCCTTCCCCCAGAGCCAGGCCCCCAGGGGTCCTGCTCTTTTCCTGGCTTCCCTCCTTCCCTCCCTGCAGCCAGTCCCGGAACCAGCTTCCTGGCTTTATTCTAGCCCAGCCTGCACCAGCTCCACCACCCAGTCAGGGGTTGCATCTCCAGCCTGAGCCCCCCATGTGGCTCCCTAATTGGCCCTTTCTCCTCCCAAAAGGCCTGATCGGAGGGGACTGGTCACACAATGGGGTTAACAACAAAGGAAGACCCACGATGGACACAAAACTGCCTGAATCCCATTCGTTTTAATGGGATTTGGGTGTCTAAATCCCTGTGGCTACATTGAAAGTCTCAGCCATGGTTCCCAAACACCCCAGAGGCTGGAATTCATTTGCATAAAGTGTTCATCGAACAATTAAAATAAAAAAAATTAGGAAAAATCAATGTTTGTGAACAGTTTGGGCCAGTCTGATCCCCTTAGCTTCTTACCCTGGGCCTGGCCCCGCTGGTGTCACTGAGGCTATTCAAGGAGTCAGGCACTAGTCACCATGAGCCAGGGGATCAGAACCTAGTCTTCTGGAACCAAAATATGGGCCAAATCCATCCGCTGAGCTGTTTGTTACAAACCGGTCGCCCAGCCCAAGGCCTGCATTCTGTCATGCCAAAACCTAGAGACAGTTAGTAACTTTTAACATGGAATCCTTCTCATTGGCACACACCTTAGCACAAACACACCTCGTGCGCACACACACCCTATGATTACAAACATACACACACACATGCCAGGTTCCTGTTACAAGAGGTCGCCCCCCCCCCCAGGTAATTCACATCAGCCAAATTTATTGAGAACTTTGTGGAGGGATAAAAATATTTCCACTAGAGCTATACGATTTTATAAACCTATATTCTTTATATACTTTAATAAATGCCTCTCTGACAATCATGCAAAGATAGGTATTTCTGTAAGAAAATAGCTAGATAAAAAAGGAAATGGAACGCACTAATCCGTCTGGTGGGGCTCTCCTGCCCTGGACAGCTGCATGGTCCCTCACGCAGCCAGGGAGAAGAGACCCTCTGGCTTTTTGGCCTACTCAGGAATGCAAATCACTCATGACGTGGTACAGTTTTCCCACAATGCCCTGCTTCTATCAGACTAGCCAGACCTGTCCCCTCAGAGTGTGGCATGACCTACAGACCTCTCGCCCAGCACAGGAGACGTCCTAGAAAAAGCTGCTTTGACCTATACTGACTACAGCGAAGGGCGGCAGGGAGACAGTTTGAGCTGAGGTTACAGGGGAAAGGAACAGCTTCCTTTCCTCCTATTGCAACTCTGTCCAGCACACCTGGAGAGACAGTGTGTCATTCGCGTCTCAGAAATGCTGTGGCCAGGAGGCTGACTGGCAAGTGCCCACAGCTTTGATGTAGCCTGCGATGGAAAATGGTGTTGAACTAGAATGTGCAAAAGCAGCCAGTATTTGGAGACAAATACATGTCACTGAGTGAAAAGCAAACTGTGCAAAAGGCAGAAGAGAAGGGGGTAGCCCAGCAGTCAGACCTGAGCTCGGCTTCTGACCATCTGGCATGGGAGGGATGGGATCTGGGTGGGTGGTGAGCTTATCTGCACAAATACACACGCCAGTGGCAGGAAGCTTCTCTGTTGCATCCTGCCCTGCACAGGAGCAGGAAGTCTAGCATGCAGGCTGAGAGCTTCAGTGGCACCGAGACCGGGAGCAGGGACATGGCTGTTGGAGGAAAGCAGGCCACCTATTCGAACTTCCCAGCAGAACTCAGCCATTTCCTAATGGTGGCACTAAGGGAAATGAAGCCCAGTTAGGCCTACGAAACTGCCCCTTCCCATGAATGATGCCTTCAAAGAACCTCAGCTCGGTCTGGCAACCTACTAAGAAGCAGACATGTAGCCGTCACATTGGGGAGAAGGTTCTTGCCCTTGCTTATTAGGACCTTTACATACAAACAGGACCACTGGGGCTTAGGCATCCATGGGCTGCTTCTTGTTCCCCCGATTCTTCTGTATGTGACATCACAGTGGTTGCTATGGAGATAATCATGATGTCACACACAGGGTTCTCACTACTTCTGGGGAATAAACACCAATGAGCCTGCTTTCATGCAAACGTCCCTTGTAGGAGACAGCATGGAGATGACTTCTAGAGCGGCCGGACTCGCAGAGTGTTATTCAGAGCTCTCAGCTGGTCTATATGGGGAAGGAATGGGCTTGCACTGCACAGCCTCTGGTTGGTGCATCCGCATTTTCTATGTTCCTCAATGGCTCCTCCGCTGAGAGGGAGAAGCTAAGTGAGGTCAGCTGTGCTGGGGCAGATGCAATGACCTCAGTGGGCTCAACCTGTGAGCTACAAAACCAGAAAGGGACTCTTTTGCCACCTGGAGTCTGATTGTTCAAACCCAGGACTGCCTCTAGCTGGGGTTGCTCTGGCAGAGCACTCTCACTGGGGTAATGATACTGTGGGTAGCGTGGGAATTGCTACTGTCAGTTGTACAGGATAGCTGCTTAGGACTGATGCTCACTCGGGTGGAACTTTGTTGCTGAAAATGGCTAGTGGGAAGGGATCGCCGGTCTGAGCCAAGCTGCTCAGAAATCACACAGCGCTTGAGAAGAAGTTCAGGAAAGCCTCCCCCACTGGTCACTGAACGTTTGTTTCAATGGACATTTTTGATGGAGCTAATTAATACACTAGCGTTTCAAAGGAGCTGATTGCCATAGTACCTGAGCACCAGACACAAGAAGCTGAAGAATTCCCCTGTGTTCGGCGCTGGTGAGACCACACCTGGAGAATTGCGTCCAGTTTTGGGCCCCCCACTACAGAAGGGATGTGGACAAATTGGAGAGAGTCCAGCGGAGAGCAACGAAAATGATCAGGGGGCTGGGCCACATGACTTATGAGGGGAGGCTGAAGGAACTGGGCTTGTTTAGTCTGCAGAAGAATGAGTGGGGATTTGATAGCAGCCTTCAACTACCTGAAGGGGGGTTCCAAAGAGGATGGAGCTCGGCTGTTCTCAGTGGTGGCAGATGACAGAATAAGGAGCAATGGTCTCAAGTTGCAGTGGGGGAGGTCTAGGTTGGATATTAGGAAAAACGATTTCACTAGGAAGGTGGTGAAGCATTGGAATGGGTTCCCTAGGGAGGTGGTGGAATCTCCATCCTTAGAGGTTTTTAAGGCCCGGCTTGACAAAGCCCTGGCTGGGATGATTTAATGGGGTTGGTCCTGCTCTGAGCAGGGGATTGGACTAGATTACCTCCTGAGGTCTCTTCCAAGGGAAGACCCTGAACTCTTTGCTAAAGGGATGCTGAAGCAGAGACAGCAGCTGGTGCAGGGCCTGCGCATAGAGATTGACGTGACACAGGGACACCCACAAGAATCACCCATCTTTCTCCAGATGGCATTGGTCATCATCTGACAGAGGCAGGATGCAGAGAAAGTGATGGGAACACCTCAAGGACCTGGACTGTGCCCCAAAGTGACAGACCCCAAAGGGCGGAAGCGTCTCAGAATTTATCTAAACTACCTTGAACCTAGTGAGTCTGCAAAGTTAGGCTGGATGACTCACAAGAACCAGCTTCCTCAGGAGATTTCTGGTCTTCTTTGCTTTGCTGGGCTGGAGATGCTGTCAGGACAACGCTCCTCTCCATTCTTCAACACCTCTGTTTCGGGGCAGAATGCAGGCCGCCAAGCAAGTGTGGAAAGCCCTCGAAAGGTTTGGTTCAAGTTTTGGGCAAGGTTCAAGTCAGTCTATTTTATTCAAACTGGTTTCTCCATCTGTGG
Organism: Terrapene triunguis; assembly: GCF_002925995.2. Classification (NCBI taxonomy): domain Eukaryota; kingdom Metazoa; phylum Chordata; order Testudines; family Emydidae; genus Terrapene; species Terrapene triunguis. The sequence goes on along the minus strand of NW_020664805.1, from coordinate 1,686,766 downwards.
TGTCCCAGTAGGATAGAAATACCAATCGTCTGAATGAGGAATGCTCTCCGGGCACATCTCGAGAAGTCAGTTGTAGGGAGTAGAAGCTCCATGAGGACCATTGAGGCAGGTCTTTAATCTGGATTGAGGCAAAGGGGTTTTCCATTGTGTTTGTGAGTGATATTTAGTAAGAGACTTTGCGAGACAATGCAGAAGACACTGAGAGTGGAGGTCTGGGTGTGGATAGATGAAAGCTGCTTCTGTCCTTGAAATGGTTTGGCCAGTCTCCAGGCCCCACCTTGTTGCCAGAGCTGGCTGGGAGGGTGAGCTCATCCAGGTCTTCTTGGTTCCTGTTCTTTGCAGTGATGCTGAGAAATCCACTCTGGACATTGTGAGTCTGTGGCCTCACCCACCAGTTTGCTACAGTCCCGCTCCTTGCAAGGTGGAGTCCGCGATCAGCAAGGGGGGTTACAGGGAGCAGTCAGCTGCGGTGTCCCTGGACTGGTGTGCAGCACCCTGGGGGAAGGGAGACTGGAAATGGGGCCTTGACCTCCAGCGTGGCCAATGGAGGCTCTTCGAGCCTCTCCCAACGAGGCAAGGGCACTAGCTGAAACAGGGCAGAGAACGGCAACTTGCCCGGTCAGGGGATTTCTGGGAGGGCCTAGCGTCAGGGATCTCCTTGTGCACTGCCATGTACAACTCACAATGAAATGCTGCCTTCCTGCCCCCATCACCCAGCTCACAGGAGAGGAGGGGCCCTGCAGTGTCTGTGTGCACATGTCAGGAAGGGACCTGGTGCCTGCTCTGTGTGCGTAGGCACCTGTGCCAGGCCAGGGCTCTGCAGTGTGTGTGTGCATGTGTGAGCAGTGCAGCACCAGCCCTGTGCTCGCACACACAGCGTGTGTTTCTCACTGCCCTGCTGGGGGAGTGGCTGGTGTGGGAGATGCTGCCTGGCCACACCCGGATTAGCAGAGCAGATGGGGGGCACTGGAGGATCCTGACATTCAGTCCCTTGAGGAAGGTGAGTTCCTGAGCATATTTACCACTATGGGACACGGGTTCTGTGGCACTGGGACTGTTTCTATCGTCTCTGCTCCTCTCCCACAGGGGCCACTGGGCCACACTCTTCTCTGAGTGCCACGCGTGGAGCCCACTGGCCTCACTAGCGTAGCACATGTAGGAGAGAACAGAATGTGGCCCACCCGTCCCAAGACCTGGGTAGGTCCCTGAGGGTGGCTCTCAGCTGGTGGCTGGGGGAGGGGGCTCACAGAGGCTACAGGCACCCATCCAGCTGTGTATGACTGTGGCTTGGGGACGCAGACCCACACTAGTTTTAATCTAGCGAGGGCGGGTAACGAGAAGTGAAGCTAACTGGAGTATGGACCCATCGTCCTCGGAGGGCTTTACTTGGATGGCTAGCCCATGTCGAAGCCTGTGCTGCCATCATTACTCACGCTAACAGGGGCATGCAACCTCTGCTACCCCTTCGCTTGCTGTGTCGACATCCTGTACATCCACTCTGCCTGGGCAGGGCTCTGGGGCAGCAGCTCAGGCTTTGTTGGGAGCAGAGCAGAGCACCCTGCAGAGGGATAGCTCAGTGCTTTGAGCATTGGCCTACTAACCCCAGGGTTGTGAGCTCTCTCCTTGAGGGGGCCATTTAGGGATCTGGGGCAAAAATCTGACTGGGGATTGGTCCTGCTTTGAGCAGGGGGTGGGACTAGATACCTCCTGAGGTCCCTTCCAACCCCGATATTCTATGAGCTGCCAGGCCACAGGCTGCCCTGGGGACTGCAAGTTTTGCTCCGGAACTGCTGCAAAATGCGGATTTCACTGGCTCCTCACACTGCTGGGGAGCAGTCTGGGCACACAGCCATGGCCACTGCACTGCACCAATCAGCCACGTCTGGGGCCCAACTGTGCAGGAGCCTTGAGGGGAAAATGTGTGAACCCGGCCCGGTGTGGAGAGGGGGGCTCTGCACACAGACAGGCGGCTGCACACGTTCAACGCGAGGGAAGCAGCCCAGTGGCTGGGCCTGACTCAGTCAGACCATGGGGAAGCATTGCCGGCAGCCGCAGGCGGGCCAGGCTGGGTTTGCGGGAGCCTTGCCAAGGAAGCAGGCTGAGTCCGAGGCATGGGGAGGGTGGCTGCAGAAGCTCTGGTGCGGGTCAGCCTTTATTTCCTGTAGGCCGCTGAGGAAAGCGCAGCGAGGGTCCATAATAAGGCGTATCGCATCAGCTTAAGGTGCTAGGTGCGCTGTTGGTACCGAGTTGCAGAGCTGGCTTTGATGGCTGGGGTTTGATGTAAACATTTCTGGTTTGAGTGGGGTGGGAGCTGGAGGGGAATGTGGTGGCTAGTGGGAGTCCTTCATCTGCCTCTGGATCTTCTGCAGCATCTCCTGCATCCTCCGCAACTGAAATGGGAGAAACACATGTGAGGGCCAGCTCCCCGCAGCCCCTTGCCTGGGCACTCAGCATTCTGCTTCAGAGACTGGGACTGCAGCGCTGTGAGCTTCCCCACGGCAGTGCCAGCTGGGACACAACCGCTGTGCTCCCTCGGGCCAGCCAGTGGGAGTTACACACAGAAGACTCGTTCTCTAGGCAAAGCCATGGGAATACAGAGAACGGGGTTTCTCCTGGGAACTCCAGCGGCAGGAGTTAATTAGAGCAATGCAGCGAGGAAGGAGGGGCTGGTGAGGTGGAAGGGGTCCAGACCAGGTCTGGCTTTAGCTCATATCTTCAGTCCTGAGCTGGCAGAAGGGAGCAGATCCCTGGAATGTGCAGAGGACGCCAGCCTTCGGGGTGTGCCAGGGCCAGCGAGGGCAGGGAAATGGGCCAGTTAGCACCATGGACAGAGCAAACTCGACCTTCAAAGGATGCAGCTAATTGCTCTGGGGGAAAAGAACCCAAAGCCCAGTTCTGCGCGAGGGAGACCCAGGGAGGTGGTAATGGCTGCAGGAGGCCAAAGGGCACGGGACAGCTTTGCACTGTGGATGGAGCTGGACTCTATTAGCTCCTCCAGTGGGAGGGGAGTGGAAATATGCAAAGCGGGGAGTGTGTCAGGCCCTGCTGCAGGCTGCCTGTGCTGCCACGGAGAGCGAGGGGACCAGAGCCCAGCACAACTGCATGCAGGGGGTGGGAGAGAGTGCAGCTCTCAGTTCTAGCCAGGCCTCCCACATGCGGCAGTGGCTCTGGTGCAGCCCCTAGCAGGAGACACAGGCCCCGGCCCCGGCACTCACCTCTTCGTCCTTCTCCCGAATGAGTTTCTCCGTCTCAGAGTCCGGCACTGCTGGGATAGCTGGGATGGGGAAATCTGTCCCGCTTTCCCGCGTCAGTTTGCTGGGAGGCAAGAAACACACATGTAGTTAGCACGGCCCCAGTGCGCTGGAGAGGCCAGGCCAGCCGGGCAGGAGGCATTCAGAGTGACGGCACGAGGGCAGTGGAACCGCGGGAGACTGTGCCCCACGAGCCGCACCTTCCAGTCCCTGCGAGACTGTGCACCAGTGGTACCAGCACCAGGGGAACTGGACCAGGCCTCAGGCTCCGGTGCCCTGTGCCTCGTGTCCATGTTTGCAAAGGGGAAGCGGGGACAGAGCAGCACCACGCTGACAGGTCGGCATGTCACACCCAGCCTGCACTAGGGAACGCGACCCCACAGACAGCAGACAAGGCAGACTCAGGCCGCGGCTGCAAAGGCTCCTCACAGTTGCTCTGGTGTCTGTGCTGCCCATGGTCACACACTGCCGGGCCTGTCTCCTTCTGGGGAGCACGCAGGGCCAGGGCAGCCCACGTGCTCACTCACTCTCCGGCCTGAAGGGGAAGTGAGCAGGGCCTGCTCCCTTCCGCAGAACCCCTGCCCCCCCAATGGTCATGGTGCACAGGTGACTTCCCATCACCAGGGACAGGCCCACAGTAGGATCTTGCTGGAGAATTGGCAGATCAGAGAAAATCCAAATGCACAGAGGGATGGATTTACCACAGAGCCCAGAGCCGCGGGAGGGGAGTGACAGAACAGGCCAAAGTTCCTAATTCCCCCCGGGGTGGGGCCCACACTCAACACCCGAGCAGCTCCCCTTTGCCACTCAAAGCCCGGCCAAAGCACTAGGTCTTGGAGACGGGGGAGCCCACTGGTAGGGCCCCAGTGCCTCCTCCCTCTCCTCTCACCTGTGGTGACCTGCAGATATGCACACTGGGTCCGTGAGTGCTGGGGCTTCTTTCCAAGAAGTCAAGCCCCAGCAAACCGCACACACAAGAGGGACTGACACTGTGCCCATCACCTTGGTATTTGAGTGTCTTCCAGAGAGGCATTCATGACCTGACTGGCCCCGGGCTCCCTCCCACTGCTGTGCAGTGCTGGGTTTCAATTGGGGATTGCAGGCTGAAGCAGTGCACCTCAACTTGGAGCAGGACGGGGCGAGGTTTCTGGAGGTTCTCGGTCCCGGTGGAAGCGAGTTCCAGTCCCAGCCTGGCCCCTGAGAAAGCTCTGTCCCCTGCGCAAGTGAGCTACCTCCCTGCCACTGGCTGCCAGTGCTGCAGGTTCCACTCCTGCTGCTGAGGGGCCTGCCAGACAGGCTCTGGGGCCACTGCTTGACCCCATTTGGATGTATGGGGATGTTACATTCCCCACCCTAGAAGGCCCAGGCACACAGGCTCTGTGGTCACATCCAGCTACCCAGAGAGGATGCGAACGCGTCCTCGGATCACGGTGCTCAGGAACAGTCCAGCTGGCAAGTGCAGCCTGGCCACTTCATGGCAGACACTCTCTTAGTCGCTAGCTTTGCATCCATTTATCTCAGGGTCAGTCAGCCGCTAGCCAGAGACCCAGGGCACCCTGCGTTCTGGCCTTTACAAAGGACACACCCAGGCCCTGCTCAGCGGGACAGCTCTTCCGAATGCGCATGCTGTGTCTCATGTAGGGATCAGTCTTCTAATCCCCACAATAAGACTCATCATGAAATGTGCTAGCCCAGAACGACAATCCACCCAAGGCTTTGACTACAGAGCATCACCCTGGGACGCCAGGGACCCGTCCCTCCAGCATTCAGGGAAATTCCACAAGAGCATGAGTGCCACCTTGTGGGGCATCCAGGATTGTTAGGATGTCCCACAAGGTGTCCCTACCACCCAGTGGGCCTTGCGTGTCTCTGGGCACTAGGAATAGCTGACGGTCCCCGCGCATACTCCCATGGGGAACACACACTGGCCTCCCCTTGTCACTCTGCAGACAGAATGGGCCCATCAGCAACCAGGGTTCCTCTTTCCTGTACAGGCATCTGCGGCGCTTTTGGTGGGTCAGGTACCCTAGCAAGGCCCTTCCCCTCTGTCAGTGGTCAGTGTCCTCTCTCAGCCACTGGCCGACATCCGGACCCATCAGCCAGACACTGTCACACAGCTTGGGGACCTCGATACTTGCCATCAGACGATCAGTTTGTAAACAGATAAGAACTGCCGTTGAAAGCAGCCCAGGTTAACGGGGAGGGCCCAGGACAAGTAGAATCCAAGACCAGCGTGGGGGCAAGTGCTAGGACTAGAGCCCACCCTGCCATTTGTGCAGCTCACCAGTGTAGCAGCAAACTCACTGTACGACAGGCAGCGCTCGCCAAGCAAGCGCTCGCTCCAGGAACTGCTGGATTCCGAACTCGGGTGCAAAACTTCAAAATGTATTTCTTTAGGAGGAAACTCAATTTGTATAAACCTGGCCAGATTGGGACGGTCCCACGCTTCCCATGGGCAAAGGGCCATTTCACAGAAAGTGAGATTCCTGGGTGGGAGAAGAGTCCGGAATAAAACAATGGTGAAGAAATCCTATGGTTCAGAATGATTCGCTCGCCCCACTTCCCCATAATTCTCAGCACCTTATGGCTGGCCACTCATGACCTGCATGTCCTTTGGCGTGAGAGAAAGTCAGTTTCTGCTCTGAATTCAGTCAGCAAGTTTGCCTGAGTGCACCAACAGACAAGTCTTGGCTTCAAGATACACTCCTCCAGGCCAAATCCAGGTCGCCCCAGAGGTGCCCTCAGGCCCAGCATGTGGCCCAGCTGTGTTCCACCATCCAAGCTGACTCCTGCTCTTCCTGCAAAGCGCCGTGACTATGCAGATGTTTTTGAGAAGAACACTGATGTCCTACCACCGCACTGTGACCAGGATCGTCCAACTGAGCTGCAACCTGGGGCCAAGATACCTTTTGGCCACATCTATGCCATATCAGAGCTGGAGATGGCCACCCTGTGATCCTATGTCCAGGAGAACCTAGCTCAGGGGATTATCCATCCCTTCACCTCCCCTGCTGGGGCCCCAGTGCTTATTGTGCACAGATTACTGGGCCCTCAACCAGGTGAACCATTAGAAACCGGTATCCTCTCCCACTCATTCCGGAATTGTAGGACTGTGTATGATCAGCCCAGATGTTTACCAAGCTCAGCCTGTGAGGAGCCTACAAACTGGTGCGGATCTGTGCAGGGGATGAGTGGAAAACAGCCTTTTGAACCTGGTCTGGCTGCTACAAATGCCATTTGGTTTTACAAATGCTCCAGCAACATTCCAGCACTTTGTGAACAAGGTATTTTGTGACATCCTAGATCACTATGTCTTAGTCTACCTTGATGATCTATTCATCTTGTCGGAGAGCCACGAGCAGTATATTCAACATGTCCAGTCAGTCCTGGATCGATTCTGCTGACACGATCTATATGCACAGCACCAAGTGCACCTTCAATCAGCACTCCATGGAGTTCTTAGGTTACATCTTGTCCTCTGAGGGCCTCCGAATGGATCCTGGAAAGGTGAATGCTGTTCAGTCCTGGGCAGTCCCCCAGAACATCAAGGAACCGCAACGCTTCCTGGGTTTGCTAATTTTTATAGGCACTTCTTCAGTCCTGGATTCTCAGACTGAATAGCCCCATTGACAGTGCTTCTCTGCAAACACAGCTCCTTCACCTGGTCTCCAGAGACTCAACAGGTGTTCAATCAACTGAAGATGGCCTTCACCAGTGCTCCAAACCTGATCCATTCCAACCACACATGGGCCTTTGTCCTCGAGACTGATATATCTAATGAAGCAATTGGGTCAACATTTTCACAAAGATATGGGCCCCCAGCAGCAATTGCTCCCCTGTGCCTATTACTCCCAGAAACTCACTCTGACAGAATAAAATCATTAGATTTTAAATAAGGAACTTCCATCAATCAAGGCTGCCTTTGACGAATGGTACCACTGCCTTGAAGGTGTCTGATACAGGTTTACACAGATCATAAAAACTAAGAGTATCTGCATAGGGCAAAGGTGCTCAGCCAAAGACAGCTTTGATGGGCCCTATTCTTCACAGGCTTTCATTTTACCATCATCTATCACCCAGGAACCCAGACCAAGGCAGCCGACATCCAGTGTTTCGTATGTCTCTTTTAATGCCATACACCTTTGTGCATCAAACACAACCACCTCCCCACCAGTGCAGGTCCAGGGTCATAATGAACACGTGATCCACAAAATACTGGATTCTAAAATGAAACATGGCTCTTTCAGGTATCTAATTGATTGGGAAGGCTATGGCCCCCGAGGAGTGATCCTGGGAGCCAGCATCCCAGCTCCCAACCTCGGGAAGCACCCATAGAGGGCGGGAGGTAATGTAAGGATCAGTGGCACTTGAAGCTGGGCCTGAAGGGCTACCAGGCAACCAACAGCCTCACACGGCCACCTGGTGGCAGCTGTAACCTGGCCACTCCCTGCGACCTGCAATCTGCAGAAATGGCATGCCACGGGAAGTTCTGCCCTAAGTGATCCGACTGATAGTTGTCTGGTGATCCCTGATTGGCTCCTTGATCCTATATAAGCCCATGGGGCGTGCCAAGAAGCATCCAGTTAACCATGTGGATCCTGGCTCGCTGCCACGACTGCCCTGCTTCTCTGTTCCTGAACTCTTGGTATTGACCTCAGCTCCAACTTGGATTCTGAGTCCTGATCAACCCCTGGAACGCCAACACGGACTCCGATACCTGGTATTGACCTTCAGCCCGATTCCTGACTCCATCCCTGACCCTTGGCTTGACAAGGATACCGGCTCTGACCCTTGGCTTCAGTTCTTGGCTCCCAAGCTCCTCCCAAGTTTCCACCCAGGATCCTGACAGCTCCTTCTAGTAATCCAACTAGTACCATCATATGCTACTGAATCGGTCTGGATCTGGGCTTTGGGCACATGGAGACCCGAATGGGGGTGCCTCACTGAATCGGGAAATACTTTTTGCAGCATGAACAGCTCCAGGTGGACAAGCGGAGGGGGCTGCAGCAGTCTTTGGTTTTAGACTTGAAAGGAATTTTGGCTTCTTCTGTTCACGCCCACTCCACAATTATCTTCAGTCAATAAAGCAACAAAGGTCTATATGTATCTGTGGTATCAACCTTCCATCTCCAAGCAGCATTAGGTCTCCTTCAGATTTCAGGGAGAGAAGTGAGGTTGGAATGACTGTGTAGTTTTGGTCTTCTCTGCCACCTGCTCCTGACCCACCTGCTCCTGACCTTGCACCCAATTGTAGCTGGACTTCCTTCTGGTAGAAAAGATTGAGATCACCTCAGGTGTTCCAAGAGCTGCTATTCTGTGAATCAAGGAAGACTTCGACAGAGATGAAACAATTCCCTCCCTTTGAGATGCTCAGGGCCTGGGGTTCATGCACAGCATTGTAGGTCAGGAGACCTGGCTTTTATTCCTGGTTGGGGACAGACTCATGGCGTGACTTGGGACAAGTCACTTTAGCTCCCTTTGTCTCAGCTGCCAAATGGGGATCCAATCCCAAGTGCTGTGTTTGTACAGTCTGCGAGAACCAAGCATGGAGGATGCTATACTGAGCAAGGGCAACTATTATAGTGCAAGGGCCTCTGCTGGAGTGGATCGGCACAGCTCCACTGCCTATAACGGGGTTACACCAGTTTACACCCCCTGAGAATATGGCCCAAAATACATATACATCACCACATGCACACACGATCACTAACACTTTTAGGACCCCAAAGCAACCCCCTGAATCAGTACAGTCCACGTAAAATGACAGAGGCAGGCTTCTCCCTGATCACAATATCGTGTGTGCTGGGCATTGACCTGTCATTTATGCCATGGAAGCCAGCCCAAGAACCAGTGATCCTACCTTTTACACACAAGAAACGGGCCACCTGCAGTGATGGGAATGGCTCACCAGCATCACCACTGTTTTACTGCTCAACGGCCTTCCCAAGTGACTGACAAGCCTGTATCTTCCTCACAGGCAGAGCGCCTCAATAGTTCGTTCAGATGTATCAGTCCAGGCTGAGGGCTGAAAACGGGAGGCCCATATCTCTTGTGGCCTGGACACTGAGTGGGATGCTAGGACCAGAAGCTTATCACCACATCTGGGATATCAACGGGGTTGGTAATATGGCCTGTTCCAACTCCCAGGGATTTGGGCAGAGGTTGCTAGCCAAAAACACATTAGCAGCATTCACTTGTTTTAGGGGGCTGGACTCCTCTTCCACACCATAATAGAGGCTCAAATTAAACGTATATCCCAAATTAAAAAACATAGTAAGAGGACCAAAAAAGTGCCATCGTGGCTAAACACGAAAGTAAAAGAGGCGGTTAGAGGCAAAAAGGCATCCTTTACAAATTGGAAGTGAAAATCCTACCGAGGAAAATAGAAAGGAGCATAAACTCTGGCAAGTCAAGTGTAAAAGTATAATTAGGCAGGCCAAAAAAAAATTGAAGAGCAACTAGCAAAAGACACAAAAGCTAACCGCAAATAAATTTTTAAGAGCACCAGAAGCAGGAAGCTGCCAAACAGTCAGTGGGGCCACTGGATGATCAAGGTGCTAAAGGAGCACTCAAGGCAGATAAGGTTGTTGGAGAAGCTATATGAATTCTTTGCTTCACTGCAGATGATGTGAAGGAGGTTCCCACACCTGAGCCATTCTTTTTAGGTGACAAATCTGAGCAACTGTCCCAGATTGAGGTGTCAAGAGAGGAGGTTTTGGAACAAATTGATAAATTAAACAGTAATAAGTCACCAGGACCAGATGGTATCACCCAAGCATTCTGAAGGAGCTCAAATGCAAAATTGTAGAACCACTAACTGGTATGTAACCTATCGCTTAAATCAGGCTCTGTCCCAAATGACTGGAGGATAGCTAATGTGACATCAATTTTTAAAAAAGGCTCCAAAGGTGATCCTGGCAATCACAGGCTGGTAAGCCTAACTTCAGTACCAGGCAAATTGGTTGAAACTATAGTAAAGAACAGAATTATCAGACACATAGATGAACACGATTTGTTGGGGAAAGAGTCAACACAGGTTTTGTAAAGGGAAATCATGCCTCACCAATCTGCTAGAATTCTTTGAGGGGCTCAACACACATGGAGAAGGGCGATCCAGTGAATACAGTGTACTTGGAGTTTCAGAAAGCCTTTGACAAGTTCACTCACTAAAGGCTTTTAAGCGAAGTAAGCAGTTATGGGATAAGAGAGAAGGTCCTCTCATGGATCAGTAACTGGTTAAAAGATAGAAAATAAAGGATAGGAATAAATGGACAGTTTTCAGAATGGAGAGAGGTAAATAGTGGTGTCCCCCAGGGGTCTGACCAGTGCTGTTTAACGTATTAGTAAATGATCTGGGAAAAGGGGTAGACAGTGAGGTGGCAAAATTTGCAGATGATACAAAATTACTCAAGATATAGTTAAGTCCAAAGCAGACTGCGAAGAACTACAAAAGGATCTCACAAAACTGGGTAACTGGGCGACAAAATGGCAGTTGAAATTCAGTGTTTATAAATGCAAAGTAATGTACATTGGAAAACATAATCCCCACTATATATCCAAAATGATGGGGTCTAAATTAGCTGTTACCCCTCAAGAAAGAGATCTTGGAGTCACTGTGCATAGTTCTCTGAAAACATCTGCTCAATGTGCAGAGGCAGTCAAAAAAGCTAACAGAATGTTAGGAACCATTAGGAAAGGGATAGATAATAAGACAGAAAATATCATAATGCCACTCTATAAATACTGCAGGCAGTTCTGTTCGCACCATGTCAAAAAAAGTTATATTAAAATTGGAAAAGATACAGAGAAGGGCAACAAAATTGATTAAGAGTATGGAACAGCTTCCATATGAGGAGAGATTAGAATGACTGGGACTTTTCAGCTTGGAAAAGAGACGACTAAAGGGGGATATGACAGAGGTCTATAAAATCATGCCTGGTGTGGCAAAAGTGAATAAGGAAGTGTTATTTATGCCTTCACATAACACAAGAACCAGGGGGTCACCCAATGAAATTAATAGACAGCAGTTTTAAAACTAACATAAGGAAGCACTTCTTCACACAACACACAGTCAGCCTGTGGAATTCGTTGTTAGGTGATGTTGTGAAGGCCAAAAGTAATATTGTGTTCAAAAAAGAACTAGTTAAATTCATGGAGGATAGATCCATCAATGGCTATTAGCCAAGATGGTCAGGGATGAAACCCCATGCTCTGGGTGTCCCCAGCCTCTGACTGCCAGAAGCTGGGAATGGACGACAGGGGATGGATCACTTGATGATTACATGTTCTGTTCCTTCCCTCTGAAGCACCCGACATTGGCCACTGTCAGGATACTGGGCTAGATGGACCTTTGGTCTGACCCAGTCTGGCCATTCTTATGCTCTTACCCATGGGAAGAAATAGTAGCAATAACCATGTCCAAGAGGAACCCTGTAGGTTCTAGGATGCTCCTCTGTCTTGGGGCTTTCTGTAGCACCTGTCACCACTGCATCTGAGTCAGGGCCGGCTCCAGCATTTCTGCCGCCCCAAGAAAAAAAAAAAAAGCCGCGATTGGCGGCGGCAGTTCAGCGGCAGGTCCTTCGCTCCTAGAGGGAGTGAGGGACCTGCCGCCCCTGAATTGCCGCAGGTGCCGCCCCTCTCCCGTGGCCGCCCCAAGCACCTGCTTGTTAAGCTGGTGCCTGGAGCTGGCCCTGATCTGAGTGCTATATGGAGTCTTTTGCCCCCTCCCTTCTCTGGTTATGGTCTGAAGGCCGGATATGGTGATGAAGTGTTAGCCAGCTGTTAGTGGAAATGTGGCAAAGAGATAGGCACATGTCACGATCCACCATGGAGGCTGGACAAATGCATTGTCCTTGCTGGGGGGTGAGGATTGACTAATAGGTTCCTCGATCGTTCAAGAATGTGTGTGAGAGAGAGCACCTTGGATCCATCAGGCTCATCGTACATGAGCCCTAGGTACCCCACCAGCTGCTGCAGAGGGAATGTGGCTGCCCAGACTGAGTTTGCTACAACTGAGTGGGGAAGGAACTTGTCCTTTTTCAGTCTGGTGTTAAGTGATACTTTCACTGTGGCAGTTTATGGCAGCCACACTCGGAGCTCCCCGAACTCTTCTTATCTCTCTCCTCCCTGAGAGCCTGGACAGCTAATCTGTCCAAAAGCTGCAGCCTTTACCACCCGAGCCCCAGGGTCGATGCACTTGAAACAGCCCCTCTTGGCTCACTGTTTGGGTCTGTCATACGACCATACTACTTCACTTTCCGATATCGCAGGGCTCCACCCGTACGTCCAAACTAAACTCCTTGGTCGTATGCTGCTACTGGAGTCCCTCAAGACAGCAACTCCCTATTATAATCCTAGAACGAAAGGCCATTGAATGTTGGCTCAGATTCTCAAGTGTAGTTAAGCACCTAATGCCCATTGATTTCAAGGGGAGTTAGTTGATTAACCCCAATGAAATCAGTTAGGCACCTAAATATCACTGAGGATCTGAGCCACTGGGACTGAATTCTAATCCCTACTCTGGTGTCTGACCATCAGGCCTTTGCTGTACTCCACCGTTAAGCACAGAACTTGGGTATGGCCTGAATTTCCTGCTCTGCCAGTTGTCTGAAGGCTAGAAATTGTTCCCACGGCTCAGTAATGCAGGAGGCTTAGCTCAGGAGAGGCAGCACCATGCTGGGCTCAGCAGGGTAAGTACCTGTGTCTGCCTTTGGTGGAATGGTCCATCTCCTGGCCACTGTTTAGGGCAGTGGTTCCCCTAAACGCCTCCTGTGTCCACTTGGCCCAGATCCTCTGGCCAAGCTGTCTCCAGAGCCACCACGGGGGTGCTCACAGACGGCGCATGCTTTAGTAAGGAATGCCTTCCCAACAGCACTGGTTACTGAGTCCCATTCACAATGCCAGCCCGTTAGCCTAGTGCATGCCACTGGTGATTGTGGGCTGCAGAACCACCATGATTGATGATGATGCACAAGAAAGGAAGAGACCAACTTGACTGTCAGACTCCAGGCAGAGTCTGAAAAGAGACAGTCATAGTAACTGAGCCCTGCTGGATTGGAAATGACTGGGGCACAATAAACCATGGGCCTAGCGTGCCATTTCACATGGTCACTTTCCGGAGGAGATATGGACGGAACCAAGACAGCATTTGATACAACAAAATATTTTTTATGAACTAACACAGGTAGAACAGATACACAGGGCTGGCTGCAGCCTGTGACAGCAGATCAGAGCAACACTCCACCAAAGGACAGCCATGAACCAGCGCAAGGGAAGGGACCAGGGGAGAGTTCAGTACTCCAGAAAGCTCCCAGCCTGCTGGTGTCCTTGGGAGACAGCACTGCCTGGTGTCATCTGATGCCGAGGGATCAGCGGGGTCACTCCATAGAGCAGTCGCTGCAGCACAGTCCCAAGGTGGAGGACTCTCTCCTTCTTCCCCGGGGGGATGCCGCAAAACAACGTACACGAAGAGACGAGCTTAGAATGAGCCATTAGAGCTGCCAGTTTAGCCTGCTACCTGGGTGTCACCCTCCACTCAAACTATGGGCAGACAGCTCCTTACGGGACCCACCTGCCCTCTGCTGTGTTGGCCTAACTCAGGAGTAGCTCTGCTGAAGCCACTGGAGTTACACCAGGGTGAGACGAGACGCAGCAGTAGGGGCCAGAGCCACAGCTGGTGTAAACTGCAGTCATTCTCTGATTGCAACACGGGTCCGGAGCTTTTCCCCAGCAGAGGTTCTGGCCCTACAGCTCAGTGCATACGTGAGGGCACTGCAGATAGTGAGCAGCAGATACAGGGGCAGAGGGCCTGGCTCTCCCCTGCCCTGCGCCCTAGGCCACCACCTACACCTGGGCAAAACGTGATCGGAGGAGAAGCCAGAGCACTGTGTACAGCAGCGAGTGACTCCACAGGGAGCTCTCCCTCCCTCCTGGAGTGCGACTGGAGAGACCTGTGCTCCCAGCCCTGTGCTGGCCCCTTGCTTTCCGGCTGTGCACATGGGGGAGGAATTAACCCTGGCACTGCAGCCATGTTGTGCCAGCTACACACGGGGTGGATGTCCCGCCCAGGCAGTACTGCTGGCACAGGCACCTTCCGGGCTCGCTCGGAGCTAACTGTGCTGGTGCCAGGGGTAGCCTGGGGCAAAGGGGCTTGTCGGGATGGGAAGTGGCATGGCTGGGATGTTCCAATGATCTGGCTGGTGCCTGGCTGCTGCAAGGCCCATCTGGCAGGGATGCTCTTACCAGCCCCCATCAGCCACAGGAGTGGGTGCTTCAGGCCCCCCTACTCCCGGGGCTCTGCACAGCGCAGAGATGAACGTGACCCATAGTTTTTCTGCACAGCGCCTGTCATCGTGGTTCGGTGTGCAGGGAAGGGTGGCCTCACCTTGCACCCCTGCTGTCCTGTCCGCACACCGGTATCATGCCACGTTCCTTCCCCAGCAAGGGAACCAGCCCAGCCTTGGGCTAACCCCCAAAGGGCAGAGGCTGTCAGGGATAGATAGTCTCTTCTAGCTCTCGTCCCTGACCTGCCTCTCCCAGGCCCATTCCGGGATGCAGGCACCATGGCTCTGCTCCCCTGGACTTCCCTGTGCAGAGCTCAGTGCAGAGGCTGACAGAGGCTG
>NW_020664805.1:1624797-1671884 GCF_002925995.2 Terrapene triunguis | reverse complement strand
GCTTCCCGCTATTCCCCCACAGGCCCTGTGCCCGCTCCCTCCATACCCCTACAGGCCCTGAGCCGGCTTCCCGCTATGCCCCCACATGCACAGTGAACGCTCCCCCTGTACCCCCACAGGCCCTGAGCCCGCTCCCTCCATACCCCCACAGGCCCTGTGCCCACTCCCGCCATACCCCCACAGGCCCTGTGCCCGCTCCCTCCGTACTTGCGGTTCCTCTCCTTCACCACCATGCGGGTCATGCTCTGGATGCACTGTGCCCGGTAGTTCTCGTAGTGGGTCTCTCGTGTCACGTCCTTGAGGTCCTGCATGTGGGTTTTCACCAGCATGGTGCGCAGCTTCACAAAGTCACAGTGCGCAGGGTTCTCCACTGCAGGGGAGGGGCCTGGCTTAGATGGGCAGATCTCGGGGCGACCTAGCAGAGCAGGGCCTCCCCCAGGTGGGTGGGGGAGCTGAGGGCTGAGAGAACAAATGGCCCGGCACTGCAGAAAGGCAGAGCACTGCTTTGAATTGGCCTGGCTCCATAGCTGCACGAGGGGATGATGAGGGCTAAGGAGGGCCCTGCAGCAGGCCGGGGACCTCGCCCTGGCCTCCCCCAAATCATGTGGAGGTGGGGCAGCACCTTAGTGCCCCCGAGCACCCCCACTGAGATCGCCAGCCACGGCCCTGCCTGCTGAGTCCGGCAGCAGTCCCCGTTTGTGAGCACCACTGCCCCGGGGGTGGGGGTGGACGCAGGAACATGGAGGAGGACGTGGTCCCTGAGCCGCTGAGCTACAAGCCAAACCCGCCTTACCTTCCACGATGCCCCAGGGATACAGTCGCCCACGGACTCGCCTTCCTTTGGCCTCCACAACCGTGTTGCTGCCGATCACAGCGAAAGGGATGCTCTCCTGGAACAGAGCCATGGGGTTATTCCTGGCCACGGCCTCCCCCAGCCCCAGTGCTCTGGGACCCCAGGGTCCATCTGCACTGAAGTGGGCGTTGTCATTCCCCATGTGGGCAGACACACCCGCACCAGCTTGCTCACTACAGTGGTGTAGCTCTGGCTGCCCTGAGAACAATCCCATCGGAGCTCCTATGCACGTACTCGCACGGCCTGTCCAGCTGCGGTGACGCTCTGACCCAGCTAGCGCGGGTGCGTTCACCTGAGTGGAAGTTACACAGGCAGCTCCAGTGTAGACGCCCCCTCTATTTGCTCTGCAGTCCTGCTAACAAGCCTGGTTAATGCATTCACTGGGATCTCACTAGCCACCACCTAGCACAAAGTTGCCCAAACTACAACTGGAAGGATACACCGTGTCTGAGCCCTTGCTAAATCCAGCCCCTGGCACGGGAGTGCAAGTAGCTTTCCACTGCTGGCGCTCCTTCCCCTTGAGATCAGCACTCAGGGAAGGAGCGGGGCCAGCGGGAGAGAAAGTGGAGCAGTGAGAGAGGAGATGGCCTGGAAGGGAGAAGCCAGCTGCAAAGGGTCACACAGGGTTGGTAGTACCAGGTATGTCCCGCTGAACAGGAGCCAGAGCACCCCAGAGCAATGGCTGGAAAGGACCTGGAGAGCTGCTGCTGGCTAGGAGCGGAAGAGCCATGTAAATTGACGGTTCAATGGGAGCCAGAGCAGGGCGAGTCTGGGCCCAGACGCTGATCTAGCAGCCCAGCAGCAGTGGACTCGCGACAAATCACTGCTGTGTTCATCCTGCTGCAATTCCTGCCAGCTGGGCAGGGAAACAGCATCTTACTGGCCCTCCTGGTCCTTTCTGCAAGCCCGTCACTCAGCCGCTCACCTCCCATGCTCTCAGTAGCCAGCAGAGATCCCCTACTAGCCCAGAGAACCAACTGGATGGCTGCCCCTCCCTCTGCTCCATACAGCACAGTGTGATGCTGGCGTCCACCATCCGGGCCTGACGTGCCATGCTACAGGCTAGGGCAGCTCGGTACCTCGTGCTGGGCCACCACCCTGGTTCTGTGCCCCCCGAGCTCAGAATGACAGCAACGTGACAGTGACGCTGCTGGCTGGGCAGGGGGAGCCCAGGGAGGAGGCTGGGAGACGCCATTGCAGGCGTGATCCTGCCCATGCTGGACTCAGTGGCAGGTTTGCTGTCGACGCCAGCGGGAGCGGGAGCAGGAGCAGGCCCAGGGTGCTTTACAGGCCACTCTGGCAAAGGAGCCGTGAACTCAGCTGACGCGCTCAGCAGTGTGTGTCCAGCTCTCCTCACTGCCAGCAGCTGTCAGCAGCTAGTAACACCGAGTCCCCGTGACCACAGTCTATAAGCTTTCCTTCAGGTTTCTTTTAAAAGATTTATTGTCAAAGGCAGCTGTCACTCTGCTGGCTTCGAAACCTCCCTAACCTGGGCACTGTCTCTTTCTAGTGCTTTCCCCCCAGGGCTCTTCTAATGCCCGCACTTTGGAAGACCTAGCTGCCTTAGTCCTTTGGTACATGTCCACTCATTCCTTTATCTGCTGCTGGTCGCTCTCCCTCCAAACCCTGGGCTGGTTCTGAATACGGACTGGTCTGGTTGCTCCCCCTACACGCTGTATTTTCAGGGTGTCAGATCTCTGAGCAGCCCCTCCTGCAGCCACACTGCCTGATTCGTGCTCCTTGCCTCTTTCCTTTTCAGAGGATCTAGCCTTTGGGGATCCCCCACCCTTCTCCCACGCCTGTGGATTTTAACCCTCCCTCCCATTGCTCCTTACTCACTAGATCAGGTGATTCTCCAGAACTGGCTAATGCCCAGGGGCTGCTGCGTTCTGCACGTACCTTGTGGGGTCTAATTCCATTACCTCCTGTTCTTGGTCAGAGCCTCCCTCCCAGTAAACAGATGATCCAGGAAGGTTTCCCTTCTGGCTGGACTATAAAGCTGCCCTTCTCAGGGTGTAGAAGCCACTGGGCTGAGGCATGTCTGGCTGCATGTGTCACGCAAGATATACCTGGGGCTTAGCAGGTGACTCTGACCCTGTTCCCTGAGCTGCATTCAGTGGGATAGCCGCTCTCATCCGCTCACCTTCAATGCCTGGTCCTGCAGCTTGAAATCCTCATCTTCATCAGAGTCACACTCAGGGAACTGGTAGATCCGGATCCCGTAATGTTCGATTTCTTCTCGAATCTGAACAAAGAAACAAGCCCCCCGACTGATGGCTCTGGCACTCACCCTGTCTTACAGCACCCTCATTTTAAGGGAGAGAGAGGAATACGTTATGCTCACCTACATGCCAACTACTGTCTGTTCTTCCATCTCACACCGAACAGTAGAATCCAGACACCGGTGGTTCATTTCCTATCATTTCCAAACAGGCCAGGTCCCCGACATGGTACATGGGCCGCTTTCTCCCCAGGGCCAGTTCTGACCATTGTCTCGTGCCCCAGGGACCCTCTGGCACACAGGGTGTGGCAGCTGCACTCTCTGCAGCCTGGGCCTGTACCTCCCTCCCTCTTCTCACCAATCCTCAGACTCCATGAGGCCAGAGGGACCAGCTCTTGTCTCTTACATCCTCCATTTCAAAGGGGTTGAATCCTGCTGTCCCTTCCCTTAGTATCCTGTAGGACTCTGCAGCTCCCTCTCTGTCCTGGCCTCTCCCATTCCTGGGATACTGAGGGAGGCACTCAGGTACTCTGGGAGGAGCCCTATAGAAATGCCTGTTTAAAACAGGCCTTGGCTACAGTGACCCAATGGGACGGAATACCCTGAGGTGCAGCAGCACCCGGGGAGTGATGGCCGAGGCTGGGGTGTAGACAGGCTCATTGTACCAGGCTGGTGCCCAGACACGTGCAGGACACCCTGGCTGAGTCCCAGGAAGCACACAGCTGCTCCTCTGGCTGTCAATGGTTAACGGCGCTGGTGAGGACTTGTGGCTCCCATTTTTCCAGTACAGATGCAGTGCCAGAGTGAAAGACCCTAGTGTCAGCCAGGGGCGGGGGCGGGAGGAGCAGTCCATTACTTGAGCTGGGGGGAGGGAGGAATTCAGAGGCAGCCAGGCCTCCTCTCACCTTGCTTTTCTTGCGCTCCACCTCTGAGGGCGTCAGGGTGTCAGCTTTTGCCAGGATGGGCACAATGTTCACCCGCTGATGGAGAGCTCTCATGAATTCCACATCCAGGGGACGAAGGCTGTCGACAGAGAGCAGAGTTAGCCCTGTAAATTGGGGCAGGACGTTCTCGTAGCTACAGGACTCCGGCAGTGCGAGCATCCGCCAAGCATTGCCCTGGCAGTGCCAGCTGGGGACTCCACAGTGTGAGCTTCCCCAGCGCAGTGCCCTAGCAGTGCCCAGACAGGACTCCGGCAGCGTGAGCATCCTAGAGTCATTGCCTCCCCACTGCCCGCTGAGCCCCCTGCAATGCAAGCGTTCCCACAGCAGCCCTCAGTCAAGACCCCTGCAGCAGTGCCGTCAGTGCTTGGCTGGGAGTCCAGCGCTGTGAGCATCACACCCAGGGCCAGCACTCATTTATTGAGCAGCAGGTCTAGCTCACTAGTGCTGTGTCTAGGACTTGTGGGTAAGGTGGTTTTTAGCATTCTCAGGGAAGGAGGGAGGGATCGGCTGTGGATTTCCCATACCCATGTCCAAAGGGTGAGATGAAATAGAGGCAGCAGTGCACGCGGTTGTCCTGGATGTTCTTCCGGTTCAGGCCGCTCTCATCCCGGAAATATTGCTCAAATTGCTGATCTATGTAATCAGCCACAGGTTTCCAGCTGGGAAGAGAGGGGACAGGGTGGAGAGAGCCAAGTGAGCCCAGTCCCCAGTGCGCCGGCCAGCATGTTAAAAGAACTCCCTGCACTAGGAAATGTAAGACCATCAGCTCGGAATTAGCTGCTTCCATTGTCCTGCAGAAGCTGCAAGGAGTGCTGCGCCTCTCCAGCCGGGCCCCAGATGTGAGAAGCTACGAGCTTCACTAGTGCGGAAACACAGGGATGGCTGCACCAGAACCCAGGCCAGCATCTGATCTCTGACAGTGCAAATGGCGGAGGGCAATCAGGGGAAATTCTCATCCTCCTGTCAGCCTCGCATCCCGAATTAACCTCGCAGGCCTGGGGAACTGTCCTTCATCCAGGCCTCAGCTAAGATAACAGAGCATGTGCAAGAGCACATCATAAAGTGCTGAAAATGTAACAGAGCCACCCCTCACCTGACAGAAGCGATGTGCCAAATCAGGTGCTTCTGTAGCCCACACTAGCACAGTGCGGCTCTGTGTCACTCATTAGTAATTACACCACAGCTAGAGATCTGGGACTCTGCTACTAGACCCATGTTATGATAGCTGCCTCTTTAGCTCAAGCAGTAGAAGCTCATGCTGTCCCCCCCGCGGTGCCCCTGATGACCCACACACGGGCACTGCTCTGTCTATGAGCACTAGCTCACAATCTGCTCCCACAGGCAGGAAGACAAGCCACAGATCCCGCTGCCCCATGTTCTGCTGCTGTCTCACAAATATTTGTGTAGCTCACGGGACAGAGGAGAGTTGTGTCCTCCGGTACAGGTCAGCCCACGGAGAACAGCAGCTAACGGAGAAGAGGTCTGAGCTATGGAACTAAAGATGGTGGGTTCACACCCAGCTGCTAAGCCCGGGGAGCAGGAAACACGTACAGCTGCTAGGGAGAGGAGCCTGGTGTGACTGTTAGCAGGGGTCTACTGTAAGCTGTGCAATGGGGACACTGTACTAACATTCGTTCTGCTGGTGCAGTTTATTATTTATTGGGTTAATGGGAGCTGGCTGTTTGCGGTGGCCTGAGACCGAGAGCAGTTGTTGGGGTGGGATTTTGCCTGTGTCCAGGGCAGGAGAGCCGGGTCCTGAACTTGATTTAAAAGAGCAGCCTCACTCTCCTTCACACCTGGGGGAGGGGGAGAGAGGGTGCTGGGTGTCTGTCACCAGTTTGAATCCTGCCCAGTGTAGCTACCACACGTCTGGGGGCTCTGGCCCCATTTCCAGCTCCCACAGCCCCACGCACTCCTGTGCTCTGCATTACACTGTAAGCTCTTCAGGGAAGGGCTGTCTCTGACATGTGTTCAGACAGAGCATAGCACCATTGGGGCCGAGCCCAGCATATCCCTCTGTGCAGCAGGAACCACAGCTGCCTCCCTGGGCATGTGGCAGAGCTGGCCCCGCTGTGACTGGCACAGAGGGGGTGGGAAGCCGATCAAACAAACAGAGAAAAAGCCACTCATCTTTTCTGGTAAATCGCTGGGCCGGTCTCATCATCTGTTGGGGTCTGGGCCAGGATTGTTGGACTTTTAAGGTTGGCCATACGGTTTGTCTGATCGGTAGCTGTGTCTGGGGAAAGGCAGTGTTTCCCAGTGGGTAGAACACTGGACTGGGACTCTGGAGACTTGGGTTCTAGTCCCAGCTCTGCCACTGGCGGGCTGGTGACCTTGGGCAAGTCACTGCCCTGTGCCTCAGTTTCCCCATCTGTAAAATGAGGATAAGGACCCTCCCTCTGGAGTGCTGTTTAAGGGCTAGGTGGCATTATTTCCTTTACTTCCTTTGGTTCAAGGTTAAGTGTTTCTCTGCACCCCAAGCTAGACTTACTGGCAGAAATGAATCCAGAACAATGGGGTTTGTTAATGGGCGAACCTCACACCATAGGTGGGGTCAGGGCCTGCATGCACACATCCCTAGCCCTGGAGCTTTGGCAGATGTAAGAGTTGGAGTGTGCCAGGCTGGCTTACCAAAGTCATTTTCCTGGCTGAGTCCCTCACATGCTGTGCATGCATTGTGCAGATAAATCACAGGAGCAACAAACAGCCAGACCAGACCAGACATTTACCCCACAAGGCAGCCTGAGAAGCCAGGAATTCTGCGCCAGCCATGAACATGGCCACTTTGTTCAGCTCCCTCTCCGGGGTCATCGATAACTGTATTGACAAGCACTGACACCAGGACTGCCCTCCGGGATTGACCCCTTTGCACACGATGGCTCAGTTACTACTGCATTTATGTTCCTCTCTCCAGACCAGTGTCTGTCCCGCACAGCCACTGAGCACCAGGCTTCCAGGTCATTAGCAGAAAGCCTGACTTGCACCCTGAGCCTCCTCCAGTCTCTGCTGCCCCACCCCAGGAGGATGTGAGCAGTTCAGTGG
Source organism: Terrapene triunguis (assembly GCF_002925995.2). Lineage (NCBI taxonomy): Eukaryota > Metazoa > Chordata > Testudines > Emydidae > Terrapene > Terrapene triunguis. The sequence goes on along the minus strand of NW_020664805.1, from coordinate 1,664,824 downwards.
GGCAGGGCTGGTTTGTGTGCAGTGGCCTGCGCTCATCTAGTACTTGGTATCATTTCTGTTCTCTCCAGGGCCCAGACTGCCCAGTGGGCATGGCTGCCCGGGCTCCTGCTCATCCTGCCAGGCGAACTGCGGAGCCATGGCCCCTTCCTCTCCTGTGGGACGTACCATTCCGTGTTGTTCACGGCGTCGCCGAATCCTGGGGTGTCCACGATGGTCAGGCGCAGTTTGATCCCCTTCTCCTCAATGTCCACCACGTGTTTGGTGATCTCCACCGTCTGAGTAATGCGCTCTGGAACAGCAACAAAAGCAGTCAGTGGGCTGATCCGGCAGGGGCTGGGGGTAGCCGAGCTTGGCTGCACCAGGACGGCGGAGACCCAGATCAGTTACCCGTGGGGCAGCTGCAGGGCCAGCCTGCGCCAGGTACCGGTGAGCACTGGCGCGGCCTGGGGGCGATGCAGAGCTGTGCCTTGCCAGTGAGCATCAGAAGGGATTGTCTTAGCTCCACAGCACAAAGAGGCAGGGCTGTATGGGGGCAGGACCATGGCTTGGCTTCTTCTCAGCTCCTCCCCTTGCTCTCTGGGGCGATCTGTGCCCATGGATGCTCAGAGGGGACAGCCCTTGTGCTCTCCTGACTGCAGGCCCCTCGACTTGGCCTGGCCCTTGTTCAGGGGTGCAGGGGCTGGGGGTGAGAGAGCTCCTGGCTCCCGCTTCCCCCACTGCGCGCCTGTGCCAGGGGCACTTGGAGCACTCCTGTGGTGGTGACGCACGGCGGGCAGGGAGCAGGGAGCACGTTGGGAGGTAGAAAGAGAGGAGTGCAGAAGAGGCAGCTGCAGGGCTCCCCTGAGAGAGAGGAAAAGGGGCGGCATGAAGGGAGTGACGGGAATATCAGTCCCCCGGTGATTTCCAGAGGAGTCTGGGCTCTTTACACTCACCAGGGCAGGGCAAGAGCCTGAGCAGGAGCCGCTCCCTGGCCATGCCCAAGGCCCCATGCTGCAGTCTGTGCCTACATTAACGCTGCCACACTGCCCCCGTGCCTCGGAGGGGGAACTCGGTGCAGGGAGGGTTGCTGCCCTGGGGCCCGAGCGAAGGCCACACTGGCACTGCTTAGAGATAGCAGCTCCTATGGCTGCAGTGTGGGGACAGTGAAGATATGGGCACCGCCTCCGTCATGGCCCTGCACTGCAGCAAAGGAGCTGGCCTGCTGTAGAGCGACCGTATATAAACAGATCTGGTTTGTCCCCGGAGAGCCCCAAACACATTGCTCAGGGCCCTGGCTGTGACAAGCGCTTGGTTCCCATGCAGCTCCCCAGACCCTGAGAAGGGAAGCTCGGTCAGGACCGAGCTTCCGGGGGCTGACGTGCCAGGAAATGTGTGAGCCCGCCCCCCATCCCCTGCTCAGCTAATGCAGCGGAGCCCTTTGGATTGTGTAAATGGGCCTGGAGTCATTTCAGCATCTGTGACCTGTTTGCAATTCTCAGGCTCTGCCATTTAACCCGCCCTTTTCCGAGGCTATTCCTGAGGTGCTGCGTTCTACGGCTCCAAGCCAAGGCGCGGTGCTGGGCCCACCAGCACCTTGGCACACGTGGGGCGGGGGGAGTCATTTGGCAGAGATCTTCACTCAGCCTCTGTCATTGGTTGGGCTGCACATGGGCCATCTTGATTATCACTTCTCCTGCTGATAATAGCTCACCTTAATTAATTACTCTCATTACAGTTGGTATGGCAGAGAGAACATTTTTTCATGTTCTCTGTGTATATATATACCTTCCTACTGTATTTTCCACTGCATGCATCCGATGAAGTGGGTTTTAGCCCACGAAAGTTTATGCTCAAATAAATTTGTTAGTCTCTAAGGTGCCACAAGTACTCCTCGTTCTTTTTGCTGATACAGACTAACACGGCTACCCCTCTGAAACCTGACACTTTAAGAGCTGTTTCAGACAGCCTTAAAGGGGGTGTCCCCAGGCAGGGCTTCAGCCTTCTCCATGGAGGCAGCAGAGCCCCCAATTCCTGTGAGATGGGGGAGAGATATACACAGAATCCCCTCTGTGCATGGCTGAGGGGTACAATGCTGCCTCCACTTCCCCAGTACCAAGGCACTGACCATGCACACAGGACTCTGCCCTGGCCGCTCGGGGCATCTCTCCTGTTCTTTTGGTGGTTTGAATTCCTGTGGGAAATTTGTAACCACGCGGACTCCAGTCGTCCCCGAGGAGGGGAGTGTGACGTTGCACTCCATATGCTTTATGAAAGTATGTTTATGAATGTGAATATGATGTAACTGGAATACGCTTTATGCAAAAGGTCTTTTGTAAGGTATCATTACAAAGCTTATCATCTACTGAGTGTGTCCATCCTATTTGTATGCATGTATCATTCTTGTATCTGAAGCCAGAAATATGAAGTATAACTCTGAGGTCCTATTGTAATTATGCAAAGTGTGGGCCATTAATGATGGTTTAGAATCTTGATGGTTCCCACTGACTAGGACAACTGGTTGTAGATGGTTTATTTACCTGCAAGCCTTCCTGTGTACGTTTGGGCCAGCCCATGGGGAATGAAGAATGAGGTTTCACAGGATACTGGAATCTAAAATCTGGTGCTTTTCCATTTAGAAGGAGGGGTGGGAATCCAGAGAGACAAAAGATTCCTGCGTTGTGACAAAGCTATAAAAGGGGGTGGAACAGAACAAAGGGGGCTGCCAGTCATGAGAAAGCCCCTAGTTTCCACCTAAGCAGGGCCGGCTTTAGGAACTGCGGGGCCCGATTCCAATACCCGGCGGCGGTCCGGGTCTTCGGAGGCACTTTGGTGGTGGGGGGTCCGCTCCACGTCTTCCACGGCACAGAAGGACCCACCGCTGCCGAAATGCCCCCAAGGACCCCCGAGCGGACCCCCCCCCCCCTCCGCTGCCGAAATGCCCCCGAGGACCCTGGAGCGGACCCCCACCACCACCGAAATGCCGCCGGAGCGAACCGCCGCCGGGTGAGCCTAAGGCGTGGGGCCCTCTTACCCGTGGGGCCCAATTCCGGGGAATTGGGGGAATTGGCCTAAAGCCGGCCCTGCACCTAAGATGTCTGCTGGAACTATCAAGGACTGTACCAGGGGAAAGGATTGGGCCCAGACTAGGAAGGAGTCTAGTCTGTGAAAGAAGCTTATTGGAACATCTCTGAGGGTGAGATATTACCTGTAATCAGTTTCTTAATGTATTAGGCTTAGACTTGTGTGTTTTTGTTTTATTTTGCTTGGTGACTTACTTTGTTCTGTCTGTTATTACTTGAAACCACTTAAATCCTACTTTTAATACTTAATACAATCACTTTTGTTTATTAATTAACCCAGAGTAGGTGATTAATATCTGGGGAGCAAACAGCTGTGCACATCTCTCTATCAGAGAAGAGAAGAGTGAGGTGGGATTTGATAGCAGCCTTCAACTACCTGAAGGGGGGTTTCAAAGAGGATGGAGCTAGGCTGTTCTCAGTGGTGGCAGATGACAGAACAAGAAGCAATGGTCTCAAGTTGCAGTGGGGGAGGTCTAGGTTGAATATTAGGAAACACTATTTCACTAGGAGGGTGGTGAAGCACTGGAATGGGTTACCTAGGGGGGAAGTGGAATCTCGATCCTTAGAGGTTTTTAAGGCCCAGCTTGACAAAGCCCTGGCTGGGATGATTTAGTTGGGGATTGGTCCTGCTTTGAGCAGGGGGTTGGACTAGATGAGCTCCTGAGGTCTCTTCCAACCTTAATATTCTTTGATTCTATGATCAGTGTTATAGAGGGCGGACAATTTATGAGTTTACCCTGTATAAGCTTTATACAGAGTAAAACGGATTTATTTGGGGTTTGGATCCCATTGGGAACTGGGTGTCTGGGTGCTGGTGATAGGTGACCTGCTGAGCAGTTTTTGGTTAAAATCTGTAGCTTTGGGGGCGTGGACCACACACACTGACATTTCTGCCTCTGGGCATCGCAATGCAGCCCCCTGGCAGACCTGCAGCACCTGAGCCCCAGTGAGAGCCACGAATGGGGCATTCCTCCACTGCACTCTGCTGCAGGGCCCGATCCCACAGGCGCGCTCACAGCCCGCCCAGCTCCACCCAAAGCAGCCGCGAGAAGCAGAGGAGCAGGCGTTCCCTGCTACCTGCCAGCCCAGCAGGCAGGTCACTCACCTGGGAGGGAGACGCGCGGTTCTGGTCCCCCTGCTCCAATTGCTCTAATTCTGTACCCACCATGGAACAGCTTCACCAGGAGAGACTGAGGAGCCCAGGGCAGATCAGCCCTTGGCCCCTGGTTAGGGCACTCTCCTGGGAGGTGGCAGATCCCTGTTCACAGGTCTTCTGCTCAGGCCAGGGGAGTGCTGCAACCACTGGGCAAGAGGTCAGGGGCTCATGGCAAGCAGAGACAGGCGCCGCTCTGCAGCTTGGATTGCATACCACAGACCCTAGAACTCCCTCCGGCGACTGGAGGCCCTTTTCCACCCTAGTGTTGGGGAGGAGGAGGGTGCCGATGCAGGGGTTAGGTCAGACCCAACTCGAGGCCTGAAAACATTGAGGAAGCTTCTGCTGGGGGAGGTTGCTCATTCTCCCCCAGAAGCAGAAGCCCCCACTTTAGGGAAGGCTCTTTCTCAGTCAGTGGGCTCCTGGCAGGGGCACTCTCCATCTTCAGCCCAGAGACACATGGGGGATTGTGCCAGAAACTAACCATCTGTGACTTTCCGTCCGCTGTGGCCGAGGTGCTGACAAGTGATGGCAGGGCAGCACCGGGGGCTTGGCAGTTAGTCACTCCAACCCAGAGCTGCAGGGGTAGTTAGGACTTTAATTGGACTAAATCAGTGGAAGTTAGGAGCCCAGTTATATTACCTTGGAGGATCTGGGCCTCAGTGACTTCCCCAGCAAACAGGTTCCATTATAAATCCAAGGATAGTTTCTCTAACTGCCTCCAGTCCAGGCAGGATCTCAAACCCCAGCTGTACTCTGCATACATCCTACCGTATAACAGGGCGTGAACCCCATCCGAACCCAGCTGCAGAGCTCAAAGCTGGCTGAATTTAGCTCCTGCTCTAGTCCACAAATCGTGCGGGATTAATCCTGATTTTCCATGGAGGCAATCGTTACACCCAAATACGTGAGCAAGCAATGTTCAGCCTGTGTGTTGCTCAGGCTGTTGTGAATACTCGTTACGCGTGAGGTACGATTGGTCATCTGAGCTACCTGATTCTGTTTCTGCTCACTGATTGGATGGCTGAATAATGAACAATCCAAAGGGGCCCATTAGTCATGTTTCAGACTAATGTATTTACAGGAATGGATGTGCAAGAGAATACTAATTCAAGCTGCGACCTGTGAAGCTTCCAGCACCCACAGACATCTCCATTAAACCTGGGGGGGGAATTTGTCTAAATGTTGAAATTCACAAAATTACAAAATAAAAACAGGAAAGTTTGGAATGACGTTTTTGTGATTTCCCTGCCCCCTGCCCTTCCCCACCCCAAATGTTTGAACAAGGGGTGAAAATGTTTCAGACTCTGAGGAGATTCTACCCGGCTGCTGCGGATAATCAGCGAGCCCAACAAGGGGCTCTGATTCCTTCTCTGGCCGTGCCGCCATGAGAAGGCTTTTCACAAACGGTGCTTACATTGCTGTAGTTAAACTGGTACAAAGCTCTGTGTGAACACTCTTATTTCCTTTAAAGAGCAGCTCTAGCTGTTTGGCTTAAGCCTGTTTCTCAGCGATACAAGCAAGAGGGATGGGGTTGGTACAGCAGACGTGTTCTCCTGTGCATGAGGCAAGTGCTCAGGCGGGAGGGGCCTGGGCAGGCTGAAGACTTTCTAAACCCCACCCTTTGTAACTCATCCCTTGGGGGACAGTGATCATGTGGGTCCACCTTTCCTGCCTCCCAGTCCAAGCAGCTCGTCTCTCTGGCAGCAGAGGGATGAGGGCGGCTCTGCGTGGCACCCATCGGCTCTGCTCCGGCTGGGACACAGGGACTGCCAGACCAGGCCATCTAGCCAGATACTGAGGAAGGACCCCTGCAGTGGACACTTACGATCAGTGATGGTCATTCAAGTGACACACTTCACTCGGGGGGGGGAGGAGGGGGCTGGGCTTGCCTAGTCCTGCTCACTTGTCCTGGACAGGACACAGGCCTAGTCCTGCTCACTTGTGGCCGCAGGGAGCCGAGCGGCTGGGAAAGGAGGGGAAACCCTTCAATGGATATGCGGGCCCATTACCGGGGCGCCACGGGAGATGGCAATAGCTACAGTTGTTCTTTATAAAAACCCTCTGTGACGAACTTGGACTGTTCTTAATGTGGTCTTTGAATGCTGAGTGGGGAGTGTTGGCTGGGAAGGCAGGGGAGGTTGGCTAGGACGGTCTGCATTGGGGGATGGGAGACTGGTCTTGAGGGAAGATACCTGAGCATGTAACGTGAGAACCCAGGAAGGGGTTAGAGGCCAGGTGACACCTCTGCCCGGGAAACTGAACAAAGGCTGTGGGAGGGGTCGCTGAAGGCAGAGTTTCAGGAGCTGGCTGGTGGAATGGCTGGGAGGCAGACAGGGCTCTGACCTCCCAAGGGGGCTGGGGTGCCCTGGGACCCCAAGATGGACCTAACTGGGGGGGATCCTGTTGTCTGTGCCTGCAAGACCTGTCTTGGACTGTGTTCCTGTCGTCTAAATAAACCTTCTGCTTTACTGGCTGGCTGAGAGTCATGGTAAATCGCAGGAAGCCAGGGGTGCAGGGCCTTGTGTCCCCCCACACTCCGTGACACCCTCAGAGACAAAAGCAGTGTTTCATCTGCAGCGGGAAATGGAGACTCCTCTCTGCTCTCAGCAAGTGGGCGTCAGCACACCAGCTAACTGCAGCGGAGGTGAAAGGAGCCAAGCCTTTGAGAAGCCAGACAAGATCCTCACTGCGCTAATCAGAGCAGTAAGCCGGCCTCCTGCTGGATGTTAGAGCAGGAGATGTGCCACCTGCCCAAGGACTAGCACAGTCTGCCTGCGCCCAGAGCAGCTGGAGCCACCCCAGGAACTATGTTCGAGACGATCCCAGTCAGGAAACAGCCACCCACCCGACCCCGCCTTGAGCTCATCAGCAGGGGGCCTGGAACAGGTCAGCTTGGGCCAGTGGAACCCGGCAGGGAGCACAGACGGAGCCGCCAGCCAACTGGACCTGACGGGGACTAGGACACCTGTGGGCCAAACCCTTTGCCCTTGTTGTGCAGGGCTGGGTCTCCTTGTGCCAGCGTGAGAGGGCCAAAGCAAAGCTCCCACTAGCGTCAGTGGGAACCGACCCACGCCCACAGGTATGAACTCTACACAATCTCTCCAAATAAATGCCACCCAGAGGGCCTCAGTCAGAGCTCCCCTCGGGGGCGGGGAGGCTTCTCCCAGAAGGCCCCCAGTCAGGACTCCCCCTGGTGGGGGATGTTTTGCCAGAGGCCCCCAGTCAGTCTCACCCCTCACAGGAAGGTCTCTACAACAGCATCCCACTCCCTCACTGTGTTCTTGAAGCTCCGTCTAAGGAGCAGACGCTTTCGACCAGCTCCAGGGCGTTGATTTCCACCAGCCGGGGATCTTGCCCAGTCGCCCATTTCACTTCACTCCTAAGGCCCCGGCATAAGAACGTCCTCAAAAGAGAGCAGGAAACCCCACCGAAGATCCGTCCCTCTCACCTGAACAGCCCGTCTATGCTGCGTCACCCATAGCTGCCTCCTACCAGGCACTGAGCTCTAGCAAGCCCCACATGTAGTGCTCCCTGCTGAGTGGGCCAGGCTGCTCCCTCCCTGCCGATCCCCTGGCTGCTCCCAGCTGGCTGGGACAGGGAAGGTTTTGATCTCTCCTCTTACCTTCTGCACTGAGGAGTTTGCGATCCCTGTACATGTCAGTGAGGAAGAGGCTGTTCACCAGGGTGGATTTCCCCAGGCCAGACTCTCCTGGGGAAAGCAGAAAGACAACAGTTCATGGAGATCAGAAGCAAGGCAAGAGGCTTGGGTTCCTTTGGCCCCTGTTAGGGTCCCAGGGCACGTGCCAAAGAGACAGGATCCGGAGCTGCTGCTCCAGAAACGAAAGCACCACAACCCAGGAAGTGTGACCTCAACCCACAGACCCCATGTGTCCGGAATCCTCCCCAAAAGCAGCAGCAGGGGCATGGCTGGAGCCCAGGCACTCCCAGGATTACAGGGGAGAGGAATGGAAGACGTGCATCTCTTCCGCTGTGCTCTGCGGCTGAGTTCCCGGGACATGCTGGGCTCCTGAACACGGGAGTGTGAATCCACCTGCCCAGCTCCCGCAATCTGCACTGCTGGGGTCTCTTCTTCCTTCCTCCTCTGCCCATTTTCAGCCAGCGTGCAGGTCAGTTCTGCTTCCGCAGCAGGAGGCACATTCCCCCACAGCTGTCCCAGCACACCTGTGCCTGGGGGCCCCTTTGTAGGGCTACTGGGTGAGGCCTCAGGGGTGCCCCTACCTGCCACCATCAGCGTGAAGTCAAACCCCTTCTTCACCGATTTCCGATGGACCTGATTGGGGAGCGTCGCAAACCCCACGTACTCCTTATCATCCTGCAGGGCAGAGGAGGGGGGCATGTGAATCTGGAGTGCCACCATTTCACTCCCCCCTTACCCCCGGGGCATACCCGCCGCTGGGATGGAGAGCAGTCAGCCAGCCCCATTCTACGCCCTGGCCCTTGTCGCCAAAGCCCTAAGCAGGCTAGGGCTCCCTCTGACCTCTGCCCTTGGCAGGGATGCTCCGGCTGAAGGAGTCCAGAGCTCCCGATGGGCAGGGGAAGAGCCTTCGCTGATGACTACAGAGCCCATCTGCTGGGAGTGAGGCAGTGTCTGAATTCCCCAGCTTTGGGGCTTGCCCTCAGATATGCCTGCTCAGGCTGGCTTTTCCCCGGCCAGCTGTGTACGGGATGCCTGCACCGCTCTCACAGGCCTGAGCAGGACAGCATCGGAGACCGGGGCAGGCGAGGCCGCCCTCCACAGGGGTGAGGGCCAGCACCTACATTTCACAGGGTACCCGGCCGCTGCGGCAGTGCACAGCATCGTCCTTGCCGCCTAGCAAGGAGAGGCCAGGAGGCAGGGACAGGCCTTTGCACAGGGACTTGGTACACTTTGGAGCCAATCCCGGCACAAGTCGAGTACCCTCAGCTCCAGGGAAGTCCATGCGAGATCTAGGAGCGCTCGGCCCATCGCAGACCCAGGCTGTCAGGCACAATGGATTTAGGAGCCCATGCGAGCCCTAGCCCCAGTGTGTAGGTGTCTTGATCCCTGGCGTCTCGCACAGCGAACGGGCAGATCCTTCAGCAGATCAGAGCTGTACAAGCCACCTGGCTCCCTGCTTCCCAGTAACCCAGAGGCTGGAGCTCCTCGTCGACTGAGAGGCCTGGCCCGGGATGCACCGTACCTCAGAAGAGTCGTATGGATCAAGCTTGCCCCATGGGCTCCTCGGCCGCGAGGGGCTCAGTGGTGCCGGAGCTGCGATGTGCTGCTGAAAGTCCAGGGGCCGAGGCCGGGAGAAGGGCCTCAGTTCCTTCTCGTCCAGCAGCTCATCGGCAATGGGCTGGGCTACGCTGGAGAACACGCCGGGATCTACGGGCCCCTGGCCATGGGCCCTCTTGCCCTCCTCCAGCTCCACTTTCCTAAAGCTCTCGCCTGAAGGGAACTCCTTCAGGAACTGGGCCAGCTCTGCCTCCTCCGAGTCTCCTTTCAGGAAGCGCTTTATCTGCAGAGAAGGGAGTGCGGGGGGAGGGAGAGTGGGGGGGAGATCAGGGGCAGCCAGGGGGAGCGGGGCAGAGAGAGGAGCGTGCTGGTTTATGCAGAGTTAGACATGACGGAGCGAGGGCAGGCGGAACGAGCCCATGCGCTCCGCCCACTAGTCCCGTCGCAGGGCTTGTTACCCGCGTTTGCAGGTTACTTTCAGCTCAGGTGGAACTTTATAGACTGGGAGCTGAGCAGCTGTTGTAGATATCTAGTGCCACCAGCCCCAGCCCCACCCCCCGCCGTATGGGTCGTTAATGCAGGCGTGCAAGGAATCTGCTGTTAATAATCACATGCACCAAGAGGGGGGCTGGGAGAGCATGGGGATGGGTCAGCAAAGTGGTAGGATCTTCCTCACGCCCGAAGGGTTCAGGGCTCCCGGAGGTCAGGGCTGGGGACCCATTGGGGAGCGGTGTGGGGATGGCCCAGGCTGGAGGGACATTCCCATGCACCTCGAGAGACAGTTCAGACTCTTACTGCTTGCGTCTCAGCCGGCTCCTCAGCATGCTCTGGGAGGCAGGGGCTGGCCCCTTCCCCAGGGACGGCCTGCTCCACTGCACAGGGCTGGGTCTCTTCGGGGTCTCCAGGAGCATCTGGGCCCCCCTCACACTCTGCTGCCTGATTGCAGCGTGTGAGGGGTGAGAGAGTGTGGGGTGGGATGGAGAAAAGGAATCAAAGACAGAAAAGATCAAAGGCAGGGAGAGAAGGCAGCTGGCTGGGGAAACCCCACTGGGGCTCGAGCCAGAACTGCACAGCTCCCTGCGGAGAGCACAGCCGGGTGTGTCTGCGAGCCCTGCATGAGCTCTGTACCGGCACTGCCAGAGATCAGTGGAGAGGCAGCACTACCGAAGGAGACCGTCAGGGGCCACAAGTAACTCTGGGTGCTGGGGACAGCTCGGCACTTGCTGCATCTTCAACACAGCACAACCCGTGCACCCCGCAGCCGCCCCCGCGTGCGGCAAGGCGATGGACACTGCAGGCGGTGCTAGCCAGCCCCACCCCCCCACGCCCCAACTCCTGCTGCCACATTTTGGCTTCCTCCTATCCTGTCTTATGTCTGGATGTGCATGGGGCACGGGGCTCCCATCACATCTGAATGTGCCCCTGTCTGCAATGAGTCTGCCAGTGTCTACACGTAGGTCTGTATATATGGGCACGTGCACATCATGCAGGTGAGCGTCTGCATGTGCACACAGGGATGCCGGTGTCACAGATAGGTAACGGTCAGGGCTGATTTCACTGTGCATGCACAGCCCGATAATAAATACCTCCATCGACGCTAATCATCATTTACAGCTCGGCAAAGTAAGAGAACTGCTGCTTGAGGCCATACCAGAGTGGATGGAAGGAGATTTACTTGGTATATTTTGACATGGGATGTGGATAATTTGTGTGTTAATTTGTGCTTTAACTTTCTGAATATCAACATCTGCTGTCATTAAATAATTAGTCTGATCCCCAGAACTTCCTGCAACTGTGAACATTTAAATATCGAAACCGCTTAAAATTAAACATTGCCATTATCTGCTGCAATTATAAAACCCCAACTGCCCAGCCCAAGAAAGTGGTTAGAAGCAGAAGCGAAACAGGCTGGCCTCACCCTCTGCAGGGTTCTCCAACTTAGCTTTGTCCCCTTTTGCTGAGAAGGCCCAAATAATCCCCCCTCCACCCTGCAAAAAGGCCTTCCAGCTCCCCTGGGAGATGGCTTGTGTGGCTGCATGTGCGGGGAGCGTGTGGCTCTGTGTATCTGGCTGCACATGCAAGCCCCTGCGTGTATCTCCCGTGTTCACGCATTCACCGGCATGTGACAGAGCTGCATTACGGACGGTGAACATCACAGCCAGACCAAGGGTTCGTTCCAATTTTTGCTCGGTTTGGGGACCACCCACAGACTTTTGCAGGTCAGGCCCAGGCCCGGGCCTCTCACCTGCAGTGGTGAAGCTCCCTCTCCTGTGCTGGGAGGCTGGGACCACAGCAGCTGAGCGGGCTGGGGCAGCTGGCAGTTCCTGCTCATCATTTCAGGCACACTACTCACAGCGCAGGGACCAGGGAGAGCAGCCCGAGGGGCTGGCTCACATCCTCGCTCCCCGCCTTCCCCAGCAGAGAACAAGTCCTGTTCGCAGGCAGGCAGGGATGGAGAGCCTGCTGTCCTGTAACTGGGGAGCACTAGGAATAGCAGGCATGGCAGAGTGCTCAGGAAAGGATTAGGTGCTGCTCTTCCCATCCCTAAGTGGCTCCCCAGGGCTTAGAGCCCGGGAGGAAAGGTTAAGCAGGGGCCTGGCCTGCATGCCTGAGGCACCCACAGGTCCCTAAATGCACCTCAGCGGGAGACAGTGCCTGCAAATACCACAGGAGCCAGCCCTACCTGAGAACAGGGCCCAGCCCGGACCAGGCCGCAGATGGAGCAGCAAGGAGCAGCTATGTCACTTCCTCCCATTCCCGTGCTAGCAGATTTGCCCTTCGCCCTGGAGAGCACAGGCTGTCACTGCTGCGTGTGAAATCCCTGCGGGACTGGAGAATTGCCTTCCTCCCTCGCTGGGGTCCCAGCCCACTGGGTCAGGGGCGGCAGGGGGCACTGCCATTTCATGAGAGTCCTGATACCCACCATGAAACATAGAATCAGAGAATCTCAGGGTTGGAAGGGACCTCAGGAGGTCATCTAGTCCAACCCCCTGCTCAAAGCAGGACCAATCCCCAACTAAATCATCCCAGCCAGGGCTTTGTCAAGCCGGGCCTTAAAAACCTCTAAGGAAGGAGATTCCACCACCTCCCTAGGTAACCCATTCCAGTGCTTCACCAGTGCTACCATGGCCATGGCCGAAAATGACAGGAGTCCCCTAGGCTGTGGGAAGCCTCTACGGACATGCCCTGGGCCCTCCCCAGCCCTCTGGCACGCTGCACTGCTCAGTCACTGCCCTAACGTCCAGGCCGCCTCCTCCATCCAATCCACACACCTTCACCCCCCCCCCCCCCCCCCGCCCACACACACACACAGGAGCTTGCTGCTGACACTTCCCCAGCAGGGGGTCCCCTACCCTGGAGGAGACTGTGCCTGGGCCAGGCCAGGGCATCCCGTTCAATGAGAGCCGAGTGCTCGGCTCTGCACCCACAGTCTGCCCCTGATGGCAGACTGGGCTCCAGCCTCTACCCAGCCTGGGCATGCAGCTCCCTCTGACAATGGGAGCAGAGGGACAGACTGCTTGGGAGAGGGGAGGAGCTGGCCAGAGAAGAACACAGCACACACCTGAGCTGTTGCAGGTCAACAGGCTCATGGCTTCTGGCCCAGGAACTGGGTCCCTCTCGCCTCCAGTGACACACTCTCCACAGCCTGTTTACAAGGCATCCCAAGCAAGGAGGGATTCCCTGGAGGGTCACCATGGGAGGCTCTGAGGACAGAGACCTCCAACCTGCGGGCAACAGCCCTGAACCCAGTGCAAAGTAGCTCTGCAGCACCCAAGAGCCCTCCAAAGCATGCAGGAGCCCCCACTCCTCTCTGCTGCCCACGTGAGACCTGAAGGGGGGCCTCAGGCCAGACTGGAAATCCCTCCCAACCTCCACAATACCTGGGAGCTGGGCAGTCGAGACATACAAGTTCTCTCCCCCTCCCAGCCTGGAGGATCACTTCCTATTGCTATGTCAGATAGATCATTTTACCAGCCAAGAGCCCAGAGCCAGGCCAGCCATTGCAGGGCCAGCAGAGCTCAGGATGGATGAGCCAGGGCAAGGCACAGAGGGGCCAGCCATGCTGAGAGCCGGTGCAGAGCAGACTGTAAGCAAGACTCAGGTCTGAACCCCACAACCTAGAAGAGACACTCAGCTGAGTTCTCCTGCTTTGGATCCCAGCTCTGCCCAGATAAGTATGAGCCAAAACCATTCCCCCACATGCTGAGCTCAGAGATCTCAACCCCCAAACCTGACCGAGCAACTTTTGCCCCAGCAAAGCCAGTGCAGGTGTGGGCTGTCTCTGCCCAAGGAATTCTGCCCACCTGGCTTTGCCCTGAACTGCTGCACCTGTCCTTGGGGGGGGGGGTTCTGTGTACCCCCAAACCAACAGAGACACAAACATTTCCCACAGCCCTCCCTGCACTTGCTCTCTACTGGGATGGGAAGCCCAGTAAACGTGCAGCACCCTTCTAGGCCGTTTTCCCCAGGTCCCACATGGGATCCTGGACTGGATGCATGAAGTCATGGTGGCTGTAGCCCCAGGTTCGCCAGCAAGCTCCTCCACATGGCAGCTGTCCTTTCACAGCCTGGTGTTTTTAAGGGCCAGGGAGTGCTCCCAGCTGCCCTTTGGACTCCTGCCCTATGAGAGACAATGAGATTGACAGCAGCCGCAGCCGAAGCTGGAGGCAATATGTGACTCAAACAATTAACTGGCTGGGCTGCACCAAAACCAAGGTCATGCTGCTTCCCGGGCTCCCCTGCCTTGCTCAGCTGCCTCTCCGGCACCGACTTCCCCCTGCAGGGTTCTCAGCACGCCACACCCAACCTGCTGCTCCCATTTCCTCTGCTGTCACCTGAACACCTGTCCCCCCTGCCTCCTACAGGCAGCAAGGAGTCATCTCCATAGTGGGCTGGAAGAGGCTGGAATTGGGGTCACTGTGGGTCCCCTCCCCCAGCAATCCGGAATCTAGAGTAGAGTTTGCTATTACAAATCAATGCCGTTCATTATGTTTGTGGAACTGCAGCATTTCCCCCACCCCCGCCGCCGGCCTCGCTCCCTCTCCACCCTTGTAGAGGTCACCATGCAACACAACAGTGCTTCGCAGCAGCGCACACACACTGCCTCAGTGCAGCAGCACCGCTGCTCTGTCTGTCCCACAGCCAGGCGAGCAGGTGCTCCTGGAAAACCCTGCTCAGCACAGGAACCCCCGCTGCCACGCTGCGGGCTCAGGTCCTGGAAGGGTGAGCGAGCAGCCCCGGACAGCAGGCCAGTCTGTGTCAGGCTGGTGCAGCTCACAATAGCCCATCTGGGTGCTAGTGCTGCTAGCTGGCTGGGCTCTCCGGTCGTCTACACTGCAATAGAAGACCCACGGCCCAGCCACCGCTGGTCTGCGTCAGCTGACTCGGGCTGGGGCTGCAGAGCAGGAAAACTGGCGGGTAAATGTTTGGGCTCAGGCTGGAGCCTGGGCTCTGAGACCCCATGGGGGGCAGGAGTGGAGGGTCCAGCCCAAGCCCAAATGTCCACATGGCTATTGTGTGCCCCCCAGCCCAAGCCTGAGTCAGCTAACCGGGCTCTGAGACTCAGTGCCAGGGGGTTACTGCAGTGTAGACATACCTTCAGTGGTCACACTAAGCAGCTCTAACCCCTGCTAGGGCTTCCCTGGCTGGGTTCCCGGCTGGCCATGGGAACGAGCCCACAAAGTAAACCCCCAGCAGGCTGTGCCGAGGGGGCAGACCCTTCCTGAGCAGGGGCAGGCTAGGAGGGAGGGTGCAGCATGAGAGAGGAACAGGACCAAGCCCCTCGAGGTGGGAGTGGGGAGAGAATGCAGGGCGAAGTGTCTCTGCGCACAGCATAGCAAACGCCCTGCACAGAGGGCCCCGGTGTGGGGTCAGCCCCCAGAACAGCGTTTAGGGCAGCCTGAGCCATGCACACTCTCCCCCCCCCCCCCCCCCCCCCCCCCCGCCCCCCCGGGCGCGGGGGGGGGGCGCCCGCCCCGCCCCCCCCCCCCCCCCCCCCCCCCCCGCCACCCAGCGGGGGCCCGGGAGGACGTGGCTGGATACTCTACCTGCAGCTCGCTCTTCAGCTGGGTGCCGGAGGCCATGTCTGACCCTGGGGATGTCCAAGGGCGAAAGAGGATGCAAATGGGGACGCGGTGCTGCCGGGGCTCATTAAGAGGGGCCGGGGATGGCCCTGGCAGAGCTCCGCCCTCCTAGGGAAGCTGAGCCCTATGGCTATGGAGCAGAGCTCAGGGAGCTGCCACTCCAGAGGGGCGCTCACAGTGGTGCGTGCTGGAGATGCCTGCACACGGCTCTGCCATGGCAGTCGCTGGCGCACGGGGAGGGCAGCTGGCCTGTGGCTCCCAGTGTGGCCACCGTGGCTCAGCCACATGCTGCCAGGCTCACTGGAGGGAAGGCAGGAGCTGATGGGAGCAGCTTGCCATACAGTAACGCAAGTCCAGGGCCTCCCAGCCGTTCCAGGGAGCTACAGACACTGCCGGGGGGGGAGGGGGGGAGGGGGGTTCTGAACAGAGGCAAGAAGATATCCTTATCCCTAGTTCAAGATGGGGAGACCAGGACAGGCAGCCCCACCCCCAGCCCAGGAGAGGGGGCTTTGGCCTCCTTCGCTTTCACTCCAGCACCACTCTTGGTGGCAGCTGGCGGCCGTGAGGGGCAGCCCTGCGGGAAGGCTGGAGAAGCGGCAGGGGATGGAGCTGAGCTAAGCCGAGGGCAGGCAATGGAGGCCTGGGCTGGAACATGCAGAGCATTTATCCAGGCTGCACAAAGATTAATGGCTGAAGAGTCAAAGCCCAGGAGACAAACCAGACAACTATTTGGGGAGCAGGAGCCAAAGGCGGAGCCCCCCTGCTGAAAGCGCTGGTTATGGGGCTCCCGGGCCCTGCCCCCAGGCTTACACATGAACCCACTGCCTTCACCGATCATTATTCAGGTAGTGGCGTCATGCACAGGGAAGACAGGAAACGCCAGAATTACGGTTTCCCGGGTGACCCTAATTCGGCTGCCTTGTGTGTCTGCGCTTTGAGACAGCCTTCGTCGCATGCCTACGCTCGATTCTTCCCATAGGATCCTGCCTCCCTCCGTGCCAGGACGGATGGTGCGCAGAGAACGAGCAGCTCGCGATTCTTTACCCTCGTCATTCAGTGCGTGGCCCGGCCGTACCAGCACCCAACCGAGAGCCTGCCCTGAACACTGAATTATCCGTTTCATTGTGGGCTCTCCCACGGGCGCTCACTCAGCACCGGAGTATCGAGTATCACGGCACTGGTGATGCTGGGAGAGGAGAGCCCAGCGTCACCCTAACTCACAGACGGGGAAGAGACAAAGGGAGCAGCCCACGCAGGGAACCAGTGACAGATCCGGGATTCGCACTCGGGACCTGTCCCTCCAGAGCGCGCTGAGGCATACTGAGTGCTCCTGGCTCCCGCTGACGGCAACTGCAGCTGGCAGAGTCAGCAGCTCTGCAAAGCTGAGCCCAGCTCACTCAAGAGGCACACAGATAAATGAGTCTCCCCTCTCCAATCAGTGGCTACACCCCTTATGCAGGTGGAAGGGAGGTGGTGGCATAGGAGCCCCCCTCCACTGTACACCCCGGGGAATCCCGAGGGGCCAGTTATGCAAAGTGCAGGGCAGCCATAGGCTTGGGCTGTGTTAGCTCTGACTGACAGCAGTGGGAGCGAGAGGAGAATCAGGCTGGTTTTACAGGACTCTCAAACTGGAGACAGAAAATAGTGATGAAAATGCAACCAAGCTCCAAAGGATCCGGCTGATGAGCTGGCAGATAACGCAGTGGGGAGCCCTTGGGACTCAATGGGGACTGTGGGCCAAAGGGCCCCAGGAGACCGTCTCGGAGAGTAGGGTTTGGGGCCTGCGGAGAGGCTCTATAACCATTTGCTTGCTGCCAGAGACAGCCTGGCTGTAAGGCCCATGGGCAGCATACAAAAGCCAAGGGGCTGAGCCTGGTGCTGCAGAGGGGACTTGGGGGACATGGTGGGGATGGGGTCCCTAGCCTCTGTTTGCTAGAAGCTGGGAATGGGCGACAGGGGATGGATCACTTGATGATTGCCTGTTCTGTTCATTCCCTCTGGGGCACCTGGCACTGGCTGCTGTCAGAAGACAGGATACTGGGCTATATGGACCTTTGGTCTGACCCAGTCTGGCCATTCTTATGTTCTTATAACATTCAGGGCCCAGAAGGAGCAGTGAGAATCAGTGGCATTGCCCAGTGTGAACGGAGTCAGCGCACCTGCGTGCAGAGCTAGGCGCTTCCCACCAGACGACATGATAGACTCCAGGGGCAGCAGAGATGCAGATAACTCAGCTCTGTGGGTGTGTCCACACTAGGAAAGGGAGGGGAGTTTTCCCCACCCACTGGCTGGCCCGTGGGGGGATCCTAGTGAGGAGAAGGCAGTATGCACACAGTAGGAAGCCTCCGGTTCACCACACTCTGCTAAGATGTGACCACTGCCTTGTCTTCACTAGGACTTTACCAAGTGGGAGTTACCGCAGCTTTTCCCAGAGTGTCCGAGTTATGGGGGCTCCAGTCGGGAAAGAAGAGGGTACTTTGAGGTGACAGCAGGGGATGGAGGGAAATGGTTCACTCTAGTGAGGAAACCAGGGGACATACAAACCCCTTCAGGCAAAGAACTCATCCCTAGGGAGAGATTAGTCACGCTCCACCGGCATGACAGCTGGGACGAATGTGGCCCCATAGCCATGTGCAGCAAGTTACTTGGGAAAATGACTGAAGCAGAGACTAGGGGAGTTAGATGAACTCTGTTTTTGGAAAGGATAGAGAGGCCTGGCACAACAGTTTTTTCCTTCTCTGAAATAGTCTTGTTTACACAGCCCTGTGCCCTCCCAGAGCTGGCACACTCTCAGGAACACACGCGTATGGTCCCTCACCCACATGCAAAGGCAGGCCTCTCTACTAACTATACATCCAGCACCACTGAAATGCAGCTACTTCTGGGGTGAGGGTGGACAGAACAAAGCACAACAGTAGAGGCATGCTGACCTAGAGTGCCAGGTCACTCCCTGCTCTAACAAACAGGGCGATGGCGTCTTCAATGTCCATGCAGGGCGGACAGGGCACCTGAGGAAAGCTGAGCTGACTGCTGGGGTCTCACCCTGGTTTGGGGTGGCAGAGTGGGGAGTGGAACACTCCCTCTTACACAGGAAAAAGCAATCATAGAATCTCAGGGTTGGAAGGGACCTCAGGAGGTATCTAGTCCAACCCCCTGCTCAAAGCAGGACCAATCCCCAGACAGCTTTTTGCCCCAGATCCCTAAGTAGCTCCCTCAAAGATTGAACTCACAACCGTGGGTTTAGCAGACCAATACTCAAACCACTGAGATATCCCTCCAATCAAATCACAATGCTGAGCACTTCCACAATCGCTCCACACAGGGAGCTGACAATACCTTACAAACATTCACCTGCTAAGCCCCCTCCCCCACGGTGGGGCAGGATCACTATCCTCATTTCACAAATGGAGAAACTGAGGTACAAAGTGGGGCAGTGACTGTCACGGAGTCCCCGGGCGATGCTTTGGAACTGCTCCCCACAAAGCCAGTTAGGACTCTGGGGAGCCTCCTCTCCCATGGAGCAGACTGTCTTCAGGGCAAGAAGCTCACACGGCTTCACCTTCTGGGTTTTTCCTTGGAGCATTTAGCATATGCCCCTCCGTGCGCTTCCCACGAGTCCGCCCAGGCGGGGTCCTGGGGAAGCCAGAGGGTCCTGCACCCCCACTTCGCAGTCAGACGTGACTTTTAGCCAGCCAGTAAAACAGAGGTTTATTAGATGACAGGAGCACGGTCTAAAACAGAGCGTGTAGGTCCAGCGAACGGGACCCCTCAGCCGGGTCCATTCTGGGGCCCAGCGAGCCCGACACCCCCGTCTGCCCTCACTCCCCGTCCCCAGCCAGCTCCAAACCGAAACCCCCTCCAGCCCCTCCTTCTCTGCTGAGTTCCTTTCCCGGGCCAGGAGGTCACCTGACCTCTTTGTTCTCCCACATCTTTGCAGGGGGGAAGGGCCTGGCCATTAGTTGCCAGGAGACAGAGTGTCAGTGATTTATGCACACTGGCCTTTATCCCACCTCCTAGAGACTTAAGAAATGCATAGGGGAAACTGAGGCACCCACACAGTATTCAGAGGAAACATTAAGAACATTTCCACTTCGTCACAGTGACTTGCCCAAGGTCTCCAGGGAATCAGTGGCAAAGCCGAGTCTAGGAGGAGCACAGTGTCCTGACTCCCAGTCCGGTGACCTCAAGACCATGCTGCCTTTATGAGCCCTATCAGCACAGCAAGGGGTGGGGGTGGGCAGAGCCATGGTCCCAGGCAGCCTGCAGCAGCTGTTTGTAGCGATACCAGAAGCGCCTGCCGTCCCAGCTCCTGAGCTCGCTCCATTTCCAGAGCATAACTAACCCCCGCATCCCTGGCCCTCGGGTCTCCCCTGCGAGGGTTCAGGCCTGCAGCAGAGCAAGCAGCTGGAACATCTCTGCCCAGCCGCCTTGCCAGCAGGAGAGTGGGAGCAAGAGCCACCCTGAAATGTACGCCCGTTCCCTGCAGAGCCAGACCTTTCAGGAGACAACAATGCCACCAGCACATGGGCAGCCACCAGAGAACTCCTCAGGCTCGCCGAGGGGAGCTCATCTGCAGCCACTCATCACCAATGAGAACACACACAGCAGTTGGAAAGCCCATTGTCACTGGGCACAACGCCCCTTTACTCAGATATGACAGTCCCACTGTGCCCAGAGAAAGCAGCTAACACCAGAGCCTACCTGCTTCTGCTGACCCGCTGCCTCCAGGGTCTCTTACCACCAGGGCTGTGTCCTAATGGCAGGGCATCCCCTGGCTAACGCCGAGGAGTTCCTGCCTCTCGCTGTGCGGGCTTCTATGCTCGCACTGGATGGAGGGACAGAGCAGGTTGGAGACAGCTACCCCTGCTGGCCAGTCCAGCTGGGGCTCTTTCAGACGGGTACTTTCCAGGAGAGTCAGGAATGTCTCCAAATGGTCACTAATAACAACAGCACCATCAAGGGACACAGCTCTTTTCATCCCAAAGCAATTTACCAACACACACAAATGTAGCAAACTGATACACAAACTCTATATAGATCATGTACAACAGTGAAATGCAGCCACCTCGGGGGTGGAATGCAGCAGCAGTTTAACAGTGCACAGCACCACTATCCACAGGCGAGAGTAGACAGTGAAGAGTAAGACCCAAAGGAAATGGCAGGGGGTATTTTGGTTGGTAGTATGCAACCCTCCAGATTGGCATTTTCATGACAGCAAGGGAAACACCCCTCCTGTTGGGAAGTGTGCCATGGGGTCTCTCATGCCCATCAGTGGGCAGAGCCTTAGTTTCATATCCTGTTCAAAAGCTGGCACTATCTTCTCAGGATCAGACTGGCAGCTGATGAGGAGAGTTGGAGTTCTTTGCCCCCCATGCCCTGGGTCTGAAGGCTCATATATCCCAGTAGATTTCATCCCCTGGGGTAAGCTGGATTTTGTCTCTATTTTGTTAGCAAAGAGCATGGGTGGGGCTGCCTCATAAACAAAAGCGCACGCTCACTAATTACTGTTATTACAGCCCCAGCAGTTTGGGATGATCATACTGCCTCCCATCTTGCTCAGCATGAGGTTTGAATGACAGGGTGTCCCTAGCCACACGTGGTGTCCAGATGTGAATCCAGCAGCATGACAGCCACTGCTGGCTGGAACTAAAACAGCTCTACTTCATGACTCAAGACAGCTATTTGTTCCAAAGGAACATGAGCAGGGAGAGCGTCTTGCTGCCCTGGCCTCCTGGGAGTACAGGGGCTCCCGGCCCCATGACTCAATCATTTCCCATCTCTCGGTCTCTGGCATGTTGGGATCCTTTTGCAATGCCCAGCTAAGCCTGTTTGAAACACCATATGTTGTCTCCCTGACCTCATTCGGTGGGCACACCTGGAGGGACACAGGCATACAAGGACAGAGAGGCTCCCTTAGTCCAGTATCTTGCCTGACAGGGATTGATACTGAATGCTTCACTGGAAAGTCCAACTCCCTGCCATGTGCAATACTAGAGCATGGGAGGATATTACTTCCTGCCCCCAGTAATGCCCTGAGGCATTTTATCATAGTTATGGTCACTGCAGATGCTATTCTTCTCCATGTGACGGCTGAGCCTTTATTAGACCTCACTAGTGACTTGCCTCAACAACGTCCTGCCACAGCGTTTCACCAGTTAGTTACGCGCCACCTTGAAAGCACTTCCTTTCATTGCCTTTTACACTTGTCGCCTTTTAATCTTAAGGGCTCCCTTTATCTCACACTATGTCGGGGTGGCCAACCTGGGACTCTGGAGCCACATGCGGCTCTTCAGAAGTTAATATGCGGCTCCTTGTATAGGCTGGAGTTACAGGCGCCAACTTTCCAATGTGCCGGGGGGTGCTCACTGCTCAACCCCTGGCTCTGCCACAGCCCTGCCCCCACTCCACCCCTTCCTGCCCCCTCCCCTCAGCCTGCCGTGCCATCGCTCCTGCCCCTCCCCCCCCAGCCTCCTGCACGCCATGGAACAGCTGATCGGGAGGCACGGGGAGGTGCTGATCGGCGGGGCTGCCTGTGGGCAGGAGGCGCTGGGAGCCGGGGTGGGGGAGCTGATGTGGGGCTGCTGACATATTACTGTGGCTCTTTGGCAATGTACATTGGTAAATTCTGGCTCCTTCTCAGGCTCAGGTTGGCCACCCCTGCACTATGTGATGGGACACATAGAAGCAATTGCCTGGCCTCCACTATGCCAGTCAGCAGCCCCAGTGAGACATTGTGGCCAAAAGGGCTAATGTGATCCTGGGATGTATAAACAGGGGAATCTCGAGTAGGAGCAGAGAGGTTATGTTACCTCTGTATTTGGCACTGGTGCGACTGCTGCTGGAATCTGTGTCTAGCTTAATAAAGGGAAGGTTAAGGGGTGACTTGATCACAGCCTGTAAGTACATCCACGGGGAACAGAAATGTGATACTAGAGGGCTCCTCAACCTAGCAGAGAGAGGTCTAACAGGATCCAATGGCTGAAAGTTGAAGCTAGACAAATTCAGACTGGAAATGAGATGTACGTTTTTAATGGTCGAGAGTAATTACCCATTGGAACAACTTACCAGGGGTCATGGTGGATTCTCCATCACTGGCCAGTTTTAAATCTGGCTGGTTTTCTAAAAGCTCTGCTCTAGTTCAACCAGGAATTAATTCAGGGCAGGTCTCTGGCCGGTGCTATGCAGGGGTCAGACTAGATGGTCCCTTCTGGTCTTAGAATGTCTGAATCATTGTATTTCACACTTAACCCATTTCTCTTACTCTTCCTGTTCCCCTCGGCTCGCTAATCTCCTTGCCTGATAGCCCCTGCCCTAACACCCACACTCAGCCATGTTCATTGTTCGTCTCCGGGTCTCCAATTTCATCTGCATCTTTTCTGAGATAAGATGACTCTATCCCAGTGGTTCTCAAACTTTAACAACCTGTGAACCTCTTTCACGAAAATGTCAAGTCTCGCGAACCCCCTCCTAAAAATGAATATTTCCAGGGATTTTCTCCTTTACCCGAGTATAAATTATAAAAGCAGTGATCTTGGAAATACACAATTTGTTTTTATGACATGATTATTACACACTATTTATTATTAATTATTATTTATCATTACAGTATTTTTAGTACATTATGAAAACGGCAACACTCTTCCAAGATCTCACTTTCGTAGCTTGTATCACTTTGAATAAGCCTGTTATAAGACAAGGTTCCTATGTTTCATCAAGGAGTATCAGATGTGAAACAGCAGGAAAGTATTTAAAAAGTCAACCCAAAGAGTTCCTCCTACACAAGCATTCAGGTCTTGAGCAGTCCAGACAAACAACGCATGTTACAACAAAGCTTAAACTTGTTCTTCATAATAATTTTAAAAACACTAGCTGCCTATTTCATTTTAAAAACAGCAAAAAATATCCACCTCCCTTTCCATTTCTTATAAGGAGTCTTGAAGTTTAAATCTCCTCAGTGTGATAGATAGGCTTGCTTTGATCTGCTTAGCTCTTGGAAATCCAGGGGCTCCGGGCTGCTGGCCCAGTGCTGCCCGGGATTTTTAGGGACAGCTCTGTCCGTCATTAGGGATTTTTTTCCCCAAGAACCCCCTGTAACATTTCGCGAACCCCTAGGGGTTCCACAGTATTCTTGCCAGCAAGTTAAAGAAGTATGGGCTGGATGAATGAACTATAAGGTGGATAGAAAGCTGGCTAGATCGTCGGGCTCAACGGGTAGTGATCAATGGCTCCATGTCTAGTTGGCAGCCAGTTTCAAGTGGAGTGCCCCAGGAGTCGGTCCTGGGGCCGGTTTTGTTCAATATCTTCATTAATGATCTGGAGGATGGCGTGGACTGCACTCTCAGCAAGTTTGCAGATGACACTAAACTGGGAGGAGTGGTAGATACGCGGGAGGGTAGGGACAGGATACAGAGGGACCTAGACAAATTAGAGGATTGGGCCAAAAGAAACCTGATGAGGTTCAACAAGGACAAGTGCAGAGTCCTGCACTTAGGACGGAAGAATCCCGTGCACTGTTACAGACTAGGGACCGAATGGCTAGGTAGCAGTTCTGCAGAAAAGGACCTAGGGGTCACAGTGGACGAGAAGCTGGATAGGAGTCAGCAGTGTGCCCTTGTTGCCAAGAAGGC
This sequence comes from Terrapene triunguis, assembly GCF_002925995.2. Taxonomy (NCBI): domain Eukaryota; kingdom Metazoa; phylum Chordata; order Testudines; family Emydidae; genus Terrapene; species Terrapene triunguis. Next base: position 1,640,684 of record NW_020664805.1, on the reverse strand, counting down.
TAACGGCATTCTGGGCTGTATAAGTAGGGGCATTGCCAGCAGATCGAGGGACGTGATCATTCCCCTCTATTCGACATTGGTGAGGCCTCATCTGGAGTACTGTGTCCAGTTTTGGGCCCCACACTACAAGAAGGATGTGGAAAAATTGGAAAGAGTCCAGCGGAGGGCAACAAAAATGATTAGGGGGCTGGAGCACATGACTTATGAGGAGAAGCTGAGGGAATTGGGATTGTTTAGTCTGCAGAAGAGAAGAATGAGGGGGGATTTGATAGCTGCTTTCAACTACCTGAAAGGGGGTTCCAAAGAGGATGGATCTAGACTGTTCTCAGTGGTACCTGATGACAGAACAAGGAGTAATGGTTTCAAGTTGCAGTGGGGGAGGTTTAGGTTGGATATTAGGAAAAACTTTTTCACTAGGAGGGTGGTGAAGCACTGGAATGGATTACCTAGGGAGGTGGTGGAATCTCCTTCCTTAGAGGTTTTAAGGTCAGGCTTGACAAAGCCCTGGCTGGGATGATTTAGTTGGGAATTGGTCCTGCTTTGAGCAGGGGGTTGGACTAGATGACCTCCTGAGGTCCCTTCCAACCCTGATATTCTATGATTCTATGAACCCCAGTTTGGGAATCACTGCTCTATCCCCACAATGATGTACCCTCAATTCAGATGGCATTCTAATATTTCTACGTTCCCCTCTATTCCTGTTTACAGCCTGCCATCACACACACCCCTGACAGCAGCTAAAATCCAGCTCCCTCTCCCATCACTGGGCCGGCTGGGCAGGGCTAAGCAAGGAAACACAGTTTTGAATTCACATCAGAAAGCATCTTTTTACACAGACCCGTTTCAGAGCACACTTGCCCTTCAGTAGCCCCTTGGGAGAAACTTGCTCACAATTTTATAAATTCGATTCACCAATTTGATTTTAAGTCTTTCAGAAAGTGTGACAGGTTTCTAACCTGTACAGCACAGCCTTAGAGAAGCCAAGCCGATTACAACACATTCCTCTAGCAGCTTTTTATCCTCTTTAGTGACTTCACTATTTGTCCTGGTACTTAAACATGGCTCCCTGGCCCCTAAATCCTGCACTTTACCTGTAGAGACGTCTACAGTGCTGTCTGCCTGGCAGCCAAGCAGTTATCTAATGCTACATTGCATATTTCTAAAGGGTAGGTCAGACAGTTCTACAGGTAGTTCTGACAGAGCCCCTGGGCTGTAATCCCTTTGGGGCAGGGACTCCAGGTTCTGCAAAGTGAAGGCTGTATTTCAGGGCAGCTCTCTGGTCTGTGCTATGCAGGAGGTCAGGCTATATGATCACCGTGGTCCCTTCTGGCTTTGGAAGGGAATCGAAGAATCTATATACAGTAACTCCTCACTTAAAGTCGTCCCGCTTAACGTTGTTACGTTGCTGATCAATTAGGGAACATGCTCATTTAAAGTTGTGCACTGCTCCACTCTTATGTTGTTTGGCTGCCTGCTTTCTCCACAGCTGGCAGCCTCCCTATGCCCCCCTCCCCCAGCGCCTTCCCCCTCCTCCCCCCGCCTCCTGCCTGCGGCAATCAGCTGGCTTGGGATGTTTTGGAGGCAGGAGGGAGGGGGGAGGAGGGAGGACTCGGCGTGCAGGCTCCCCCTCCCTCCCGAATGTGGCAAGCCAGCTGATTGCCCTGGGCAGGAGAGAGCAAGGACTTGGCGCGCCTCCACCCTGCCTCAGTGGCGGATTAATAATTTTGCCGCCCCTAGGCCGGGAAATAATTGCCGCCCTGGCCCCGCCCCGACTCTGCCCTTTTCCCGCCCCCATTCAACCCCCCTCCCCAAAGTCCCCGCCCCAACTCCGCCCCCTCCCTTCCCCTATTGGATCCCTTCCCCCAATCCCCGCCTCTTCCCCCAGCGCGTGACGTTCCCCCTCCTCCCCCCTCCCTCCCTGCCCCAAGAAACAGCTGTTTCGCGGCACAAGCGCTGGAAGGGGAGAGAAAAAGGATGCCGCGGCAAGCTTGCAGTGGAGGTGGACGTGAGCTGGAGCAGGGGGGCGGGGCACGGAGGGGAGCTTCCGCCCCTGAAAATTTGTCGGCCTAGGCAATAATACGGCGCTGCCCTGCCTCCCGAACGAATGTGGCAATCAACTTAGAAGAGAGGGGAAGGAGGGGGGAGGAGTCAGGATGCAGTGTGCGAAGTAAAGGGGGAAGAGGTGGGGGGGGAGAAGAGGTGGGTCAAGGGTGGGGGTTTGGGGGAAGGGATGGAGTGGGCGGGCTGAGGGTTGAGCCCCCCGCCTCTGGTGCTTGCAGAGTAGGGGAAGCTGCCCTGGAACCTAACCCCCCATTTACATTAATTCTTATGGGGAAATTGGATTCGCTTAACATCGTTTCACTTAAAGTCGCATTTTTCAGGAACATAACTACAACGTTAAGTGAGGAGTTACTGTACATGGTTAGTCCTGTGGCACCTTTAAGACTAACAGATGTATTGGAGCATAAGCTTTTGTGGGTGAATGCCCACTTCGTCGGATGCATGTAAAGGTGCCACAGGACTCTCTGTTGCTTTTTACAGATCCAGACTAACACGGCTACCCCTCTGATACTGTACATGGTTATTAACAATGATGCCACCAAGACCTGTTGAGTGCTGTGTAATTTTGCGAGCTACCTATTCTCCTGTCTCTGACACCTCACCTCCGCCTGTGGGGAGTAACGCCAGGGCTGGTATTTCACCCGACACTCCATGTGGTGAAGACCAGTGGAAAGAGAGGATTTCACTTTTCTGCAGTCCTCTTAACCTCTCCGACTGCCTTCCTTGATCCACCCACTCTGCCACAGCCTTCCAAATTGTGATATCCATCAAAAGTTCATTAGAATTTTACAGCTTTGTCTAGTTGTTCTGCAAGTTTCCTTAGTCTCCACCTTATGTTTTACCAGGGAAACATGATGTTGCTCTCAGACAGGCCTAATTTGGGCTGGATTTCTATGTTTAAAGTGCATTTGCAGTAAACCACAGTAATCCCTTCTAGCCGTACACATCCGCACGAGGCGGAAAGCCAGCTCTGTTCATTTTACCTTTACTACAGAACTACGAAAGCACAAGCTGGATGCAATTCTGCCTCTCCCAACAGTCAGACAAGTTCCAGCAGCAGAACCTTTTGCCTGGTACCAGTGTCCATGGCAGAAACCACCAGCTCGGATCCCAGGCGCTCTGAGCGCCCAGTGCTGACGCTTTGCAACACCAACTTTCGATTTGCAAATTGCATCAATTTGCTCTGAAAGTCTTTGAGAGTAAACACCGGTCCTACGGGACCTGTTCTGCACTGATTTTTCTAATTGCAGCCACACACTAACACACTCTACCCTGGCCCATATATACTCTTGCATAAGTTGCCTGGCCCTGTGCCTTGTCCTGGGCTGGAGGTGCCCTCTCGTGGCCTGGCAGATCAGCTACCTCCTACCCAGCCCGGTGTCACTTTGGTCTCAGGAGATTTTGAGGAGAAAGGGACAGCGGCTGAAGGGGCAGCAGCTAAACTCTCCAGGAAACAAACCTCACTTGGAGCCCATCTCCCAGAACAGACCTTCCTCCCTCCAAGAAACGGGTAAACAACTTCCCAACAACAGAATGGGGGACACAAACTGACAGAACTCAACCTCCACTGGTGCCCAATGCCAGCTGGTGCACATGGTCATGGCTGAAGGAAGCAGGGTCACCTTTTGCTGCCAGGTTCCCGGCTTGGGTGACTTTGAGTCACAACCAGAATGTTAATGAGCACGAGTCACATGACCCAAGAGGACAATGTGTTTCCAGCCCTGGTAACTGCAGAGCAGATCCTATACTGGGATTTCCCTTGAGGCTGTCCCCAGCTCATCTTTCTCTGCCTGAAGCTAGTCAAGAGCTTTATCAGCTGCATATATCCTGCCCCAATCCCTAGGCCATGCTACGTGACGGAAACTCCAGGGCCTCCATGCCTGGGGCAATACATGAATAAAGGCAGGGCACTTCCAGAAGGCTGTCACTGCTTTCTGTGCACTCCCTCCCCTTTTCCGGACCCTTGTGTGACTGGATGGAAGGTGGCGCTGCTCTGCATGTTAGGTACGCACCCCAGGGGAATGGTTATAGTTTGAACTATAGCTTTGATCTGTATTTCTCCTTTAAAGGCTCCCATGCCAGGATGGAGGCTACATGTAGGTGCCCAGACACCATGGTGATGGGCACAATATGAGAAGCTAGATGGATCGCTTCGCAAGGTTGTGCTGATCTCTATGTGATCTCTTCCTGGGGTCCCATCCCCAGGTTGGCATGGTTTCTGATAGCACTGGCTGCTGTGCTTGTGTTTCGCTCCCCAGGTGGTAGGAAACATCTGTGTCTCTCTCTCCTGTGGTTCGTCACGGGGCGGAGGGGGTGTCACGTCGTGCCCCGTGGGGCTGATCTCTGTGACTGTTTCTCTCGCATAGGCCCTGCCCCCGGAGTGTTTTGGGTGAGGACAGATGTGTGTGTGTGCCATGAGCCTAGCAGGGGCGGGAGTCAGTGTGAAAGGTGGCACTGACCTCGGGGGGTGAGTCCCATCCCTGTACTCAGCACGTCTCTCTCCCTGCTCTCTGGGCTGGGCCCAGCTACAGCGTCCATTGCATGGGGCTAGTGCTGATCTGTCCCTGCGTGTTCCTCCGGCCCAGGGTCCCAGCAGGTGGCTGGAGGGGTAGGGGGCTCTGACCTGCACACCGCTGCGGCGGGAGTCCTGACAGGTGAGAAGCTGCCCGCGGCTTGGCCCCGCGGCTGCCAGCGGGCCGGGGTAGAGCAAAGACCTTGGCCCCTTGCTCTGCTTCGCCTCCAACTTCTGCAAGCCCAGCCCGGCGCCGGGCGGACCCGCACTCACTGGCCGTGCCCCCGCCCGGCTCTGGCCAGGGGACCCCAGCCGGCACTCCCCGCCTCCGAGCAAGCCCGGCCAAGCGGCCCCAGCGCTCCCCGGCCGGGATGGAGCCCGCTGCCGCAGCGCATCCCCACCTGAGCGGTGCCAGGGCAGCGAGCCAGCGCCTGGCTCCCCCAAGGGCACGGGGCGGGTCTGACTGCAGGTAGGACCCCCAGCGCCCTGCCCCGCGCCCCCAGGCCCCCCGGCCGAGAACCCAGGCTCACCATGGCGCAGCTCCGGCGGCTCCCGGGGACCGCGCACAGGCTGCTCCGGCGGGCTCGGAGCGCAGCGCAGGGGAGGGGGGGCACCGTGGCGTGGCTGGCTGCAGTCAGTGGGTCACGTGGCGCGGCGGGGGGGGGGGGGGGGCCGGGGCCGGCCCCGCAGCGCCCCCCCCGGCCCGGCCCGGCCCCCGCCTTGCGGGGGCTCGGGGGGAGGGGGCGAGCTGCACGGGCGGAGCTGCTCACCCGCACGGCGCGCCCCTACCTGCCTCCTCCCGAGGGCCCCTGGCTCCCCATCGTCGCGCCCGGCCTCGGGCACACGCCAGACTCTGCCCCCGCTTCGGGGGCTCCAGGCGGCGGCGGGAGCCGCTCCTTGGTCGTCCGCACAGGAGGAGCCATCTCTCGTCTGAGCCTCCAGCGGGATTTTTCAAAAGCAGCAGTTGGCGTGTGATTTATGCCCTGGGGCGCCTAAACCCCAAAGCCAACCAGTGCTGCGCTCACTGCTGAACCTGGCCTTAGCCCCCACGTCAGGCCGGCGCTGGGGAATGTTACCCCGGTCTATCAGCCCTCGCCTCCAGCGCCGGCCCGGATTGCTCCAGAGGACTATGGCGGTGTGTGGGAGGCCATCACCGGGCCCATTTTGGCCATACGCATGAAAAGGGCCGAGGTGAGATTTTGGAGACAGTCCTCCTGAGCGCTTGGGAAATCTCCCAATTAACAATTGTTTAGCAGATCCCTAAATGTACCTGGCACATTGCAAACCAGGGAGAGCTTCCCGTGGAAGAGAAACCAGCCAAGAGGATGCAGGACGAAGGTTGCTGAGTCAGGTCTCATCTGGTGGTTCCTTAATGTCCCTATTCCACCACAAGAGAGGTCTGCTACACTCAGGTTCTGGGCTCTCTGACCGCACCCTCTGAGCCCAGCCCAAGGCAGCGGCTTTCCCAAAGATCCCTCCGACCACCGGGCTTGGCAGTCCCTGCTTGGGGAAAGAGGAGGTCAGGCTGATGAAATCATTGTTGGAATGCACTAGCCTAGGTAACATGCTCTGCTTTCATGGGTGTTGCCATATATTGCAGAGGAAGGGTGGTCCAGTGGTTAGCACACTAGACCTAGGTTCAATTCCCTGCTCTGCCACAAACATCCTGTGTGACCTTGGGCTAGGTACTTAGTCTATCTGTGCCTCAGTTTCACATCTGTACAATGGGGATCATCCTGTGTGGAGATGGCCTGACCTCTTCTTTCCCCAAGCAGGGACTGCCAAGCTCGGTGGTCGGAGGGATCACCCTTTATGGTGCATGATTTCTTGGCTGGATGCAACCAGGTCAGCTCTGGGCCAGCTGAATCATCCAGCCAGATTTCCATGATACAGGGTCAGGCAAAGTGCGTGAGCCTGTCACCTCTTCTTCCTGAAATGACCTCAGGCCAGACCAAGATAACCAGTTGTGCTCATCTTAGCCTTTTCTCCCCATGCCATTCCTGACAGATATGAGTGCCCCATCCCAGATCCTCAGCAACGCTGCTCCGCTTCCTAGGCCACAGTGCTATCGTGGGCACAGCTGCCACCTCTGGGAATCAGAGGAGAATGCTGAGGGCATCTTGGTCACAGCAAACCACTCTTGTTCCACAGGAGGAATCCCTCTGGAAATCTGAAAGGCTGCAGAGCAGGAGGTTTCCACTGCAGGAGCCTGCCTTAGTCACCTTGCGATCTCGTAGCTATCTTAAGGAGTTGTATGCCCTCCCGCCGAGTGCCAATCTCTGCTATATTTAGCCTCACACCATAAAGGGTGGCCGGGCTAGGAAGCAGTTGCAGTTGTGCTTCTATGCAGCTGGTCCCACCCCAGAGACAGTGCTGTGACTGTGTTGACCTCGTCCATTAGTCCTCCCATGGAAAGAGCTCAGAGATTCTAGGACAGCCCGCTCCTGCTCCTGACTTCCAGCCCTACATGGCTGATCTCTCTTCAGATTTGGCTTTGGAGTTGCCCAGGTTAAATGCCCTGAGTTGTTTCAATGCTCACTTATCATGAGTTCCATGGCAGCTCTGGGGCTGCCTCACATAGGCTGGTGTGCTCTGGCTTTGAGCTGTGGTGTGGGACTGGAGACTTGGCATTTGGACATTCCCTTCCTGGGCATTGCCCCCTGCGGGTTACTGCTGTGCAGATGGAAGATGGGACACAAAATGGCAGCAGAGACAGGAATGGTGGTGGCTGTCGCTTGCTCCCGGTCTGACTCACTGAAGCGGGGGCGTTTTTACATTCCTGTGCCAGGGAAGTGGTAGAAGCACAAGCGTCATATCTGCCAAGATGTGGCCAGCAGAACCACTCCTGGAGTGGCCATTCTGGGAAAGCCTGTGCCCAGTCAGAGAATCGAGTGTTTCTAACACTCAGGAAGTTTCTGTCCACTCCACCAACAATCAATTGCCTCTGGACTGATTTCACCAAGGTAGCAGAGCCAGAATGTGAGGAGACAAAACATACCGCCATCTCTGGTTGAGTTTAATGCAGTTTCATCAATGGAGGAACTGGAGATGCTGGGAGAGTGACAGAATCCAGCACAGAGCTTCTGGGCGCCTTGTGGGTGGGGATTGTTAATACCTCCCTTCAGGAACGCAAACTGTGCTCCAGGCTGCAGTGCCGGAGCTTTGCTCAGAAAGCTGCCTCGTCTCTAGCTGGAACTTTCGGGTGTTGGGGAGGAGTAGGCCATATCTATGTCCACAAGAACCAGTGTTTCTCCACCTTTTTGATACCAGGGACCAGCTTGCTGCCTTCCTAAACTGTGTCAGGGAGATCCCAGGGACCGGCGCCGGGCCATGGACCAGTCATGGAGAAACACTGCGCTAGCCCACAGTGTAATGTAACCCTTCTGTTCCTCGGTTTCTCCATCCGTAAAATGAGGACAATGCTATTTGCCACAAGTGAAAGGTGAAGCTAACCGCATGGTAGAGGAGTGGATGAAGAATGGGCTTGTTCTGGTAATGGCTCGAAATGAGGCGAAGGTTTCTACCCATCAGAGGAGTGAAGCTCTGGAACACCCTTTCAGGAGGAGCAGTGGAGACAAAAAACCTAACTGCCTTCAAGTCTGAGCTTGGTAAGTTTATGGAGGGGATGGTATGATAGGACTGCCTACAATGGCATGTTGCCCATTGGCGACTGTCAGTAGCAAATATCCCCATTGGCCAGCGATGGGATGCTAGCTAGGGAGAGCTCTGAGTTACTAGAGAATTCTTTTCCAGATATCCTCCTTTTGGGTCTTGCCCACATGCTCAGGGGCTAACTGATTACTGTATTTGGGGTTCAGGAAGGAATTTTCCCCCAGGTCAGATTGGCAGAGACCCTGGGGATTTTTCGCCTTCCTCTGCAGCATGGGCATGGGTCACTTGCAGATTTAAATTAGTGTCAATGGTGGATTCTCTGTAACTTGAAGTCTTTAAACCGTGATTTGAGGACTTCAGTAACTCAGCCAGAGGTTCAGGGTCTATCACAGGAGTGAGCGGGTGAGGTTCTGTGGCCCGCAATGTGCAGGAGGTCAGATGAGATGATCACGATGGTCCCTCCTGGCCTTAAAGTCTAGTGTGTGTGACTGAGACTGGCTGAGTGGCCTTGGACAAAGCACGTAGCCTCTTTGAGCTTCAGTTTTCCCTCTGTAAAATGGGGATAATGATATTTCTCTACTTCCTAGCATTTGCCAAGTGCTAGCTATGTGCCCAGTGGTCTCAGGGCCAGGGCAGAGAGTTCTGACTTCCATGCTTGCTCCTCTAGCCCGTGTGGCTAGTTCAGGGCATTATTCTTTCTGTCTTTCTTTGCAACCATCCACACAGACCAAATATTGTGCATCCTATTTGTGATAAATGAAGGGGGGGAGGGGTAGCTCCCTTTTATGGACACCCAGCCAACCAGTTAAGCTGCAAAATCCCTCTTGGTGGCTGTTCTCTGCTTGCTTTACCTGTAAAGGGTTAAAAAGTCCCCCAGGTAAAGAAAAGGAAGTGGGCACCTGACCAAAAGAGCCAATGGGAAGGTAGAACTTTTTAAAATTGGGAAAGAAACTTTCCCTTTGTCTGTTGTTCTCTCTGGGCTACAGGGGCATGGAGCAGCAATGCTGTGTAAGGTTTGAACCAGGTATGAAAAATTATCTTCTATACCTAGAAGGAATCATTGGGACAGGGAATGTTTAGATAGACACAATCAGGTTTATTTCTTTATTTTGGCTCGTGGATCTCCTTTGTGCTAACCCCAGATGCTTTTGTTGGCTTGTAACCTTTAAGCTGAACCCCCAAGAAAGCTAGTTTGGGTGCTTAATTTTTGGAATTGCTCTTTTAACATCTAGCAAAAGCCTAAGTTCCAGATGTATTTTCTGCCTTTTTGTTTTTAATAAAATTTACCTTTTTAAAGAACAGGATTGGATTTTTGGTGTCCTAAGAGGTTTGTGCACATGTTGTTTAATTAACTGGTGGTAACAGCTAATTTCCTTTGTTTTCTTTCTCGGCTCTTCCCCGGAGTGGGGTGAAAGGGCTTGAGGGTACCCCACACGGAGGAATTCCCAAGTGCTCCTTCCTGGGTCCAAGGGTTTTTGTTTTTTTTTCCTTTGGGTGGTGGCAGCGTTTACCAAGCCAAGGTCAGAGAAAAGCTGTAACCTTGGGAGTTTAATACAAGCCTGGAGTGGCCAGTATTAATTTTTAGAATCCTTGCAGGCCCCCACCTTCTGCACTCGGAGTGCCAGAGTGGGGATTCAGCCTTGACACCATTTGATCAGAAAATAGAAACGTTTAAGAAAATGGCTGTAGTTCAGGGGCACTTACACTCACTGGAAACAGGCAGATTTGCTTGGCGAGAACGTTTGCATTGACGTTTGCCCAGCTCCTGCCCCAGCTGAGGCTACAGCATGGGCAGGGCCTCCTCGTCTGCAGTGTTGGAGTCTGAGATCTCTGTATGCCCCGCTGGTCACAGCGCCCCTCTAGGGTGAGGGATAAACTCCATTCCGCCCTCTGTGCTGCCAGCCCCACCCTGCTGGGCCCCAGGGACAATCATATTCTTGAACTCAAGGCTCTGCCTGTATCCTTCCAGCGGGAGTTCTCAAGACACAGAGAAGCTCACTGACAAAGTGTGATGAGATGAAGCTAGTCCCTGGCCTGGATCTCATGCACGCACACAGGCTGCAGAGGCAGAGCTCACACATACGCAGGCTCTGGGGTTAGGAGAGGCTGGGAGAGGGAGGAGACTATAGATGTCTAAATCTCTAATCCCCCCAGCGAGTGCTTTCCTCCAAGACTCGGCATTACTGAGGATTACCCTCTTAAACTCTTCAGGAGATCATCTGCATCTCCCTGTGCCCTTCAGGGGCCAGCAACGCTGCAGTGCTGGATTAACGTTCGCACGCCCCTTGGGAGGAGAGGGAAATCTGCTCCTGGACATTAGTGAGATGAGCCTAGCAGCCTCGGCTCAGTGAGGGACAGATATGGGGCCACAAATTCACATACAGAAGCATCAAGCAACCAACAATAAGCCAACCGGTCGGGGCCCTGTGTAAAGTGCAAGGTCTGAGGCAGGTCATGGCTGGATGCAGCTGCTCAGGGTAAGAGAGGGAGCTGCTGCATTGCCTTTAAATAAGCCATTAAAATCCCAAGGGGATCAAAGGCACAGTGTAGGAGGGTGAGACAGAAGGGAGGGAAATGCTTCCAACCAGGAGTATGTTTCTGCAGTCATTCTGCCCTGGTCTATGAAAGAAGCTAAGCAGTCCTGGGCTGGGCCCATGTGGGATCGGAGACTTGCTGGGTGGACTTCTCCCCTGAGTTGTAAACAAAGTGATGCTCAATGGAGTGTTAGGGGTGCCGTGCTGCTGCAGGTGCCAGCTTTCTTCTGAGACTGCTTCTAATTATGAAAGGTCCCCAAGAGGCAGGCGCTGACTCTATCATCCGGTCAAATTCCAATTGGAGTAATTACATCCTGACTAATCCCCGCAGGTTCACATGCTGCCCTGCAGCCTTTGGCGGTTAAACAGCAGCTGTATTTCACCCCAGAGGTGGCTGCACTTCAGTGGTGGATGTGGTCATTCCCATGTTTAAAGATATTTTAGGATAAAAGGAAAAATATATTATGAAAGATCCTCAAATGCAGGCATCAGGCAGACGCTGATGGGCTCCTGCACTGCTTGGGACGCTTGGAGCATTCGAGCGCTCAGGAAGGCTACAAGCTAATTCTGGGCATTGCAGGGGGAGATGGGCTGGGAACTTGCAATCACACTGAATGGTTCCCTTGGGCAAGGAAAGAGCAGAAACAACTATTCCTTCTCCCCTAGGCCCGCAGCCAGAACTGTTCTGGGGGAAGGACTTCCTGCTGGTGAGCCCTCCCCTGAGAGCCCCACCAGAACTCCAAATTGGTTTCCTTCGGTCACAGCTTCCAGGGAATGTAGCCTGCCTGTCTGTTTCGTGGAGGAGGGTAGCTCAGCGAGACTGTCCCAGTCAGGCAGAGTGCAGCACGGTTCCCAGCACCTCCCTGGGGCTCTGTGAGAAGACGGGACTGCTGACCCTAGAGAGTGCTGGCCTGGGCCTCGGGGGGCTACCGGAATGTGCTTTCCTTTGGCCAGGCCCATTGCAGAGGAACAGATTTTTGTGCCTGCTCTCTCAGCCCCAGGATGGTGGGGCCCTGGGACGCACCGCCCCACATGCAGAAGGTGTGGGCAGAGGTGCCCAGTTGGCCCCCCAGAAGGGGGCTTGTGCCTGCTGGGGTGTAGTGCATGGGACCTGACTGATCAGTTCAGCCTTCCTAGTAGAGGCAGAAGTGGAGCTGAGCGGGTTGCTCCAATGGCTGGGGGAAGCCCCAGTGCCCTGAACCATTAGGCAGATGCTGCTATATCCAGCTGGCATTTCCTCTGCAGAGTCCCTTCCTAGCAAATAAGAACCAGAGAGAGTGCTGCCTGCCACTCAGAGCCAAGTGCAGGCACTGGGCATGCTCTGGGGGCTCTCCCGAGGCGAGGGACATTGGTGGTGGCAGGATGCAGAGAGAGATGGGCAGAGTCTGACAGAGTTTTTAGCAGACTTGCTGATGAAGGCACCTTCCCTTCTCCAGCCGGGGTGCAGTGACCAAGGTCCCCCATGCCTGGGCCTGGCCCATGGCAAAGGGGTTAGTGAGGACACAGCAGGGAGAATTCTCATGCCGTGTCTTGGGAAGTGGAGCTTCAGCCAGCAGCTAACGGGCTAGAGAGCTATAATTATCTTTGGAGGCTGAGTTATTTTGGGAAGAGGCCATGCTGCTGCCAAGGCTTTTAGTCTCCAAACCAAAACAAGACGGAAAGAACCCAGCCCAGAATGTCCTATCCAGAGTGCAAGGGCCGATTAACCCCGCGCCTGCCTGTGCGCAGCAGGGTCCTGCACAGATTGCTGCATTCCAGGCGGCCATTGTCTCGCTCTGTAATGCCCAGAGCAGACTAGCTCACTGGCTCTGCCACCGGAGATCATGGCACACCGAGGTCTGGACAACTCAAACACTGGTCACAGCGTGTTCTGCAGCACCACATCTGATGCTAAGCGCCTCCTCATGCCCACGCCCACCAGCGGGGAGCCACCAACACTCTCCTGTGGTTTGGAATCAGTTGTAAATGTTTCCATGAGGACACAGGACGTGTTTAAAACACCAAACACATCTGTTTCCTTAACCCACAGGGTCCTAGCGAATCGCCAAGGCCAAGATAGTCAAAAGTGCCCACTGCTTTCGCTCAAACGCCCTGGAACCCAAGCACCCAAACCAGTGGCTGCTTTGAGTCCATGGCTCACTGTGAGTGTTAGACCATGAGAACCAATGTGTCTGAGAGAAAGTCACAGGGGCGAAGTGCACAGAGGAGGAAAGGTTTCCTGCAGGGGAGCCTGGACTTCCAGGCCAGTGGCAGCTGGGCCAGGTTGGCCCTTGGCCGAGACTGCAGTTTCACTGCACCTTGCCGGTGCTTCCTCCACCATCCTGTTCCCCGTGTGCTCTGCCTTTCTGCCATGTGCTCCTTTCCACATGCCAACCCCACCACGCCGGCTCCTCCCAGAGGACGTTCCTAGGTAGCAGGTCTGAGGTTTATCGGAGAGGTTATTTGCAGATTGGAGCTGTAATGGTCTGTCTGTTAATGTCCACTCCAAACACACTCAGCAGTGACTTGATGGACAAGCTGTGGGTTTGTATTCAGAGCTCTCCAGTGCACGGGACTTTGTGAAATGTTCCGTGCACGAGCTAATGCAGGCTGCCTGTTCCCCAGCCATGGCAGAGTGACAAAGCCCACCAAATGCCTGGGCAAAGGGCATTGGACATTCCTGCCAGCCAGGAAGCCAGGCGCTTTAGTCCCACCTCTACTGACTGCTGGTTCTATTTCTGTGCACCTCAGATCCCAGCCTTCCAAGTCAGTCACAGCAATCACCATTTTACAAAGAAGTGAATGGAGACTTGGCTCAAAGTCACTGCAGGCAGAATTGAGAAGCGAAGCCAGGTCACTGATACGGCCCACTCTAGGCTCATGTGCTCATGTGCACTGCCTTATAGTAGCTTGGCAGTGCCAGATTTATGTGCTTCAGCTAGACTACGTCTAACCACTCTACACCACTCCCCACCCAGACCTGAGGATGGAATCCAGGATTCCTGAGCTCCAATCTTCTACTGCTGTCTTGTGTAACCCACTGGAAAGGGGTGTGTCACATCCCTCACTAGTGGCTGGTCCACACAGGGAAGAACAATTTCTCCTGGAGACCCAGTGTTGAGATCTGTGGTGGGGATCTGAACGTTCAGGGTCTAACACCTGATGAGCCGTGTGCACAGTTCCTTAGATGGCTGCATGGGATAACATTTGTTTTCTAGTTTCCTTGGTTTTTTAAAGTGGTTTATTTAATCCACACCTTGAGAAGAGATCCTGAGAATCAGGTTTGATAAGCCACGCCCCTCTATTCCTTATGGTGTGACAGGCTACAGGTGTTCCACAGCCAGTCCCATGCCATGTGCTGGCAGTGCTGATGTCACACATGGGCGGCTGTGAGATCTGCTTGCTTTACCCTCGCTGAGCACCACCTGGGGGGGCACTATTTTTGGAGATTTCAGTTATTAGAGGCTGTAGTTTTGGTGTCTCTCTTTTCTGCAAGTTCTGAGTGATCAGAGGAACGTTACCATCATCCAAGTGAAGCCGTGGGGTTAAAAGAAGGGTTCCCAGCCCTCTCCCTGATAAAGAGCCTTCCTAAGTCAGTTGCTGTAAGGAAAGGGGCCAAGTCCTGGCATGAGGGGGAGATGGGTAATGAACTGGGGCTGCATATATAGAGACACCCTGGCCATTTCAGGGGTTGAATCCGGGCCTTTCGGGGTGAGCGGAAGAAATCACACTAGTATTTGTACAAAACAGCAGGCTCTTGCCTCACCCCAGCGCTGCCCCGCCCTCAGAAGAGTTTACATCATTAAAGGGATGTTCAGCTGCCTTACTGCCCAGGGCACCAGCACTGGAGTGGAGCTACTAGGGCTGCAGCCCAGACAGCAGGTCCGAACCGCTCGAGGACACGGCCTGGGTGGGGCTGCAGCCTAGACGGAAACATGGTCACTGCTCTGGCCTCGTGGCCACACTCCTTTGTAGCACAAGCTACAGAGAAAGGGCCTCATCCCCAGGAGAGATGGGACAGGATCATGTAGCCAGCAAGGGAGCTGATGCTTGGTTCTTGCGCTCAGCTTCCTGGAGGGTCCCTGGGAGCAGCTGCAGGCTCTTGAGGTATCACAGGGCATTCTGCCCATTCCAGCCCAGCCACACGGCCCAAATCTCATCCCGCTCCCTGAGCTCTGTCTCTCAGGGGGCCCCACATCCACCCAGCTTCGGGGCTCAGGAAACCTCCATGTCTGGGAGGAGCCCAGAGCACTTAATGGTTGAGGGAACCAGTGTCAACTACAGCAACTGCAAGTTCCTGTCTGGCTGGGCTGGCTTCTTGGGTAACAAGAGAGGCAGCTATGTGGTGGGGGGGGCTAGGCACAGGCTGCCCTGGCTGCCAGAGCCCGAGCTCACTGGCCTTTGGGGCTCAGAGCAGGTGTTCACCGTGATCTTTGCCTGAAGGGAGCTGGCTAGAAAGGCAGTTGGTTTTGTTTGAGATAAGAGCTGGGAGTTCAGGGGCAGCTGCACGTTTCTGGCTCTCACTGCTCCGATGGAGACGTTAATTTGCCCTCTTTGGCTGGAAGTGCACCCAGGGCTGTGCATGTGGAGCATGCTCTACCAGAGAGAACAAAGAGCGGAGGAAGAGGGCTGTCCCAGAGAGCCCTCAGAGTCAGGGCGGTGGAAATGGATGGGCAGGCAGGCAGGCTGTTGGGGGCGGCAGGCATGGGCACCAGAGGAGGAGGGCCCCACGCAGTGTGAGCAGAGAAGAGGCCAGTGCTGGATGGATTGAGGGAGTGGGAAGGGGAGCAGAGAAAGGCTTAGCAAATTTACAAAGGGTTTTAAACAATGGACGTGCCGTGGCAAGGCGAGCAGAGATGAAGGCCTGGCAGAGAATTTTAGTCCAGGTGGTGCTGGTGCATGCCCTGTAGCGCACCTTGTAGTGTGACAGCACGCCCTGCAGTGTGTGACAGTGCCCCATGTAGCACGCCCTGTAGTGTGACAGCAGTCCACCCTGTAGTTCATGACAGTGCGCCCTGTAGTGTGTGACAGTGTTTCCTGTACCGCGCCCTGAAGTATGTGACAGCACTCCCTACAGTGCGTCCTGCAGTGTGTGACAACATGCCCTGTAATGTGACAGCACGCCTTGCAGTGCGCCCTGCAGTGTGTGACAGCATGCCCTGCAATGTGCCCTGCAGTGTGTGACAGCA
>NW_020664805.1:1605657-1624787 GCF_002925995.2 Terrapene triunguis | reverse complement strand
GCACCCTGTAGTGTGACAGCGCACCCTGCAGAGGGGAAGCACATCTACGATTAAAGGTGGAAATACGATGAAGGCAGCCAGATTGTGACAAACAGTCACTAGAGATTCAGTCAGGTTCACTAACTCATTCTAAGTGTGCTGACAGCCGGGGTTCGTATGAAGGCCTCACAGCAAAGCCTGTGCTTAAACTCCCGGAATTCCCCCTGGGCCCCTCGCTCCCAGAATCTGTTCCCTGCAGAATTAGCTAGCATTCACTGTCTGTGTTTTTGCTGAATAGCTATAGATGTTCCTGAGCCAGTGTGAGAGTGTGCGTGTTTGTGTTTCTCTGCACATGTGATACCAGACACAGCTGGGTTCTCCCCTCACTTTCTACAAGGGGAGTGCTGGTGAAACATGCCAGCTGGCAGCCTTAGCATCTAAGCCTTCTATGCAAAGGCTCCTCCATGCTGCCCCACCAGCCTGCCCCAATCCTGAACTAGAGCCCCACATCCAATGAGATGAGAGAACTGTGACCCATTAACTCCTGTCTCTCCTGAGACCGATGACGGGGGTCAACTAGTACCAATGGTCATGGTCCATTCTGAGATGTGGGCACCTGTTCTATCCCCAGTTCTCCAGACAGATGTTAGTGACAGGAGGGCATGAAGCTCTGTTGCAAATTATATCCAACTCCAAGGATGACAGCTTTGCAAACTGTATCTATACGCTCCTTTAAAATCCTCTGTGTAACAAAATCGGGTCCCAGCATTGGCCCACAGGGCAGATCTTAGAAAGAGCAAATAATTAAAAAGCTAATTAGTGGATAGTTTTGTGAATAACAATGAGGAGCCAAGTGGCACCATTATTCGTTATTCCTGAGCATTTAGATAACCCCAGGGATTACGTAAACGCTTGTGAATGCTGGAACTGTCACAGATTTTCGCACACATCGTTCGTAGGGAAATCTGCACCAGAAAGTGCACTGTTCGGTGTTCTCCTGTTGAAAATGTTTTGTTCATCCAAAAGGGAGCAGAAACAAACCAAGTGTCTGAGGTGAGCAACCACACAACACAAACAGCAAGCACCCATTGGGCTGGAAATTATCTGCCCAAACTATTCGGCAAATCTTGCAGAATGGCAAACCTGCCCGAGGCTCAGCCTCAGAACACAAAGGCTGTGCTGCGTTTGTTCTGACCACTTTCCAGAGTGACTGACCAGCCCTAGCGGCTGATGTTCCCGCTCACCATTAGACCTGGAACCACTCTCGCTGCCCAGGGGCTTTGAGGCAGCAGCAGATCACATTCCCACACTGTGTGGAAGGCCTCACGCTGCCAGACAATGGGCTCCCCTCCCCATCTTGGCCACATGCAGCAGTGTCCTCTCGTTCCCATGCCATCCCAGCCCAGCAATGCCAGGCCTGGCTGCCAGGTTGTGTAACCCCCGCCATGCACATCACACAACACACCCTCCCGGGCAGCTGCTCTCCCCCACAGAAGCCCCTCACCTTATGCAGTCCTTCCAGTCCCTAGGAGCAACCCCCTGCTTAGCTGCACCTGTGCAAGGCACACACCCGACTGACACCTGCTATAGCCAGCCAGCGTCTGGGCTATTGGCACTCAACAGTGGCATCTGCTGAGCCAATGCATTGTTACACAGATGCCTGATGCCTGCATAGCCCAGAGCACAGAACCCTTCGCTGCCCGGGGCAGCCCTTCAGAGGAGACTCCCCGCTGTTGTCAGGGTGACTCAGAGCCTGCCCACCTCTCTCTAACCTAGGGCAGGAAACAGGCTGCCAATGTAGGGTTTCCAGCGTGTAACAAGCCCTGAAAGCTGGCGAGTTGTGTGCGCCTTTGAGCTTGGGCAGAAAAGATTCATCCCGCTCTCGTTCCCAGAGCCTTGGCAGGGGCCCTGTGCTGTTCGTGCCCCCCATTGTGGGGGATCCAGGGCAGAGATGGTAAGTGCAGGGTAATGGTTTCCCTTCCTCAGTCAGAGAGGTGAATTCAGCGAAGCCCAGAAGGTGCCCAGACCCCAGGGTACATCTTCCAGGTGCCCAGGCCAGCGAGCACACGTGGCAGTGTTGGCGAAGCAGGGCACTCGCTCTGTGACAGGGCAGTTTGCTTGTGCTGGAGAGGTTGGGGCCAAGCCAACCCGGATTACGGAATGAGCCCACCGGGCCATTGCCCACAAAGAGCAGAAGGTGGCTGCCGTCAGGGAAGAAGCTCAGGAGACTGCAGTGAGGGAGGGAGGTTCCGGCAGGGAAGACCCTGAGCCCAGGGGAGTTGCTCCGGCTACGAAGGGCTGGGAGTAGTCTGCTAAGGCAGGAAGGACGCTGACCAGACCAGGGGAGCTTGGGCTGTACCAGGCTGGAGGGAAGATTTCTGTGTTCAGCTCTGAACTTTCATTTCATGTGTCAGACCCTAAAGAGGGCTGTCATGATGGGACTGGAAAAACCCTGTGTGGTGTTTATTTGCGGTGCCAAGAAGGGAAACTCAGGTGAGGGGCTGTGTGCAGGGCTGCTCAGAGGCCAGCAGGGGGCGCTGTGAGGTGACAACAGGGTATGCTGGAGGCCTGAACCATGGAGCTGACAGCAGCTGCCCAGATGCCCTGCTCCTTGCCAGGGTGGGTAAATGGGAAGAGTGCTGTCCAGGAGAGCTGAGAGGGCACAGGAACCCACCTGCCCAGTTCTCGTCTCTCAACGAGGGGAGACCCTGGAGAAGTGGGGCCAGACCAGGCAAGGGGCTACAAGCAGGAGAGAAGTGCCATGCCAAGGGATCTCTTACCTCTTCGTCTGGTGACACGGGAGTTTGGCAGAGGAACCACATGCAGGGAGGAGTGCGAGGATTTGGAAGCAGGTGGAGAACAAAGCAGGAGGGAAGGAGAGAGACGAATACAGGTTACTGCACCACTCAGCGACATGCACTCCAAAAACACCCAGGCAGCTGCTGACGGATCAAACAGACAGCCAAGGGAAAGCTGTGGGGAAGATGCTATCTGCTGTCACCCCGCATCCTACCCAGCAGGGCAGCCATCCTCCCTTGTCTGAAAGCTCAGCAGACTGGGGGTGTAATGCTGGGTTTAGACACCAGCCAAAATTCACCTGCTGGCTTTTGTAGTAGAAATTTCACCTTCAGAAGCACCTGATCACACCCTCCATCCCTTGGCTGCAGATGCCTCATAGATGGAGAAAGATGCCCCAGGGAAGAACCCCAAAAAGATCACAGGCCACAAAAGCTTAAAATCCATCTTTAATGCAGTCTGTGATTCAGGGTTTAGCCATGCATAAGCAAAACATTGTGTTTGTGTAAAGAGTCCTATGGCACCTTATAGACTAACAGACGTATTGGAGCATGAGCTTTCGTGGGCGAATACCCACTTTGTCAGATGCAGGTTCTACAAAAATAGCAACTTGGGATTCTGGTTGCAATTTCTTGGTGAGACGATAACGTGTGGAGCAAGGGAGCCTTAGAGAAAGGGAAATCAACAACCAGGGAGGGAGAGATCTCTGAGCTCTAACCATTAAAACAGAGCAACCCCTGAATCTAAGATTCTATACGAAATGAGGTGAGACACCAACCTCTCAGCCACCACAGGATGTCAGTGTACATTTCATCGGTGAGATCTGCAATGGAGAGAGAGAGAGAGGGTGAACTGAATCCTGGCTGTGGTGCCATGGAAAACCCTGCGCTAATGTAAGCGGGGGAATGGTCCTGCTATTGTGGGGAACTTTCCTGGCTTCTGCACTACCCCGGTGAAGTGGGCTAGCGAAAGGATCCGAGTCCTCGCTCCCACTTCCTTTACCCAGAGGCCTCCCTGCCCTTGAGGTCTCCCCTTCCACTCTCCTGTCTGGCAGAGTCCTCGTAACCCCAACAAGGCTGGGCCCAGGATTCCTGGGGGGCTCGACCCCCAACCCTGCTGTGGTCACCCAGGACAGGGGCTAGGGTGTCCCCACTCCGGGGTACTCTCTCTGCACTGGGCACCTTCCTGACCCACTGATCATTTCATACAATTTAAAACAAATACAAGTTGTTTAATTAACAATTAATTTAAAAAAGAATAAGGAAAAATGGGAAAAGTTAAAGGAAACATCACCCTGCTCTGTGGCAGGGAACATCACAAACAGTCTCTCTGGAACGTCAGGGCAGGTCACAGGCTGTTCCTTGTAGGTCCCAGGCTCCTTCTCAGGCCCTGGCTGTGCTGCAGAGACGCTGCGGGTTGAACACTTGCTCGGGCGATGGCCACACGCTCTCAGGCTCTAGGTGGCAGGACCCTTTTTCCCAGCATCGCCCCCGGCCTGTCGGGGTTACGATCCCCCTCCAAGTCTGGCCTGCAGAGCCTCTTGGCTGAGGCGTCTCCCTGTGCTGGGCCCACTGCCCAGGGTCTCCCTCACTCTCCCTAGCTGCTCACTGCACCCGGCCCCGGACTGCTCCAGCCCCAGCTCCAGCTCCGGCTCCAGCTCCACTCGGCCTCAGCCCGGCTGCTGCTGCTAGGCTGACCAGACAGCAAGTGTGAAAAATCGGGACAGGGGGTGGGGGGTAATAGGAGCCTATATAAGAAAAAGACTCCAAAATCGGGACTGTCTCTATAAAATCGGGACATCTGGTCACCCTAATTCCAGTTCACATGGTGGTCGGGACCCCCCTGGCCTCCTGACTCCCTGATTAGCCTGCCTGCCCTGTCAGGCTGATCTGGAGCATTGGCCTCTCCCCATTGTTCCTGGGGACTGTCAGTCTCAGGCTCCTGATTTCCCATGGACCCTTCCCCTTTTAGTGCTGGGAGCTAGCCAACCAAAACCCCCCCACTGAATGTTAGTAAGGGGGCAACAGTCCCCTTCACTGAACTCTTGTTAGTGTCTGTCCCAGAGCTCAGTGCAGGGCAACCACAAGCACACACAATCCCTGCTCCACAATCCCTCTCTTTCCTGCCCAGATTAACTGTGCTGCAGTGAGTGGCCAGGCTAAAGAATTGGTAAGGGCCCCAAAATCTCCCGCTCCTGGGTCCACTGGCTGCTAGACGATTTATCCCAAACTCGGCAAAGTTCCTGCCCTTCCCTTATACTACACTGGCTTCTGTCTGGGGGGCCATCTCAGCAGCAGGTAACAACACATCCTCTTGTTATGTGAAGGGTCGGCAAGCTATAAAGAAGCTGCCCCGAGCTGACCTCAGACAGATAGGCTGGCGTCAGGGCTTTTGGAGCAGCTGCCATGTCACCTTCAGTAAGGGTAGTCTGGTGGTTGAACCACACCATATAGACGGATCCGATGGAGTTTAAAGAACATGAATGCCTTTCTGTAGATGCATTGAACCATCCTATACTCATGAACAGACTTGACAGCTGGAGAATTCTGCAGGCTGGTTCCAAAATCTATGGCAATGATCACATTTTCTATTCAATGTAACAGATATTTAGAGTAATTTCTGTAAAGACCTGTCAAATATCTACCGCACCCTAACACTTTCTTCCCTGCTGACTGCGATAGGACTTTTCTGTAAGGGCGGTGGCTGGCTATGACTCACCCCCGTCCTGCTGATAAAAGATTCTAGATAAATGGAAGGTATTGTTACCTGCAGATCTCAAAGTGTTTTAAACACATTCATGAATTACACCTCGGAACAACCCCCATGGCACAGAGAGTTTAAGCAAGTTAGGAGGAGAAGCTATGTCTCCTGACTCCAGTCTCCTCTCCTCATCCTCTGCTCACCACTGAAATGTGCTCCAGGATCTCAGCTTTGAAGCACATACACTTCGTAGCCACATGTGGCTGTGTGCACCTTCCTGGCGCCTGCCCATGTTGCTTCTAGCTCTCACAACCATGAAGAGAACCTCAAAAATGTGAATCAGGAACTGGTGCAGTAGTCACTGCCTCAGTACTGAGCTGAAGGAAAATCTCCGTTCTCTGTCAGCACTATGGAGCCTGTGATACACCAGAGCAATTCTGAGTCTTTCAGTGGAGGGCAGAGGTGCATGCATACACACACACACATGCACACACGACAGCTCACTACTATATATTTTGAAGCACTGATAGAAACAGCCCCAGTAAAACAGCTAAGTAGGGTGGTAAAGTCTTTGGCAAACAGATGCTAAGAGAACACGGATAAAATCCAAATCTGACAAATCAATGAATGGTGACTAGGAGATTAAGAATCAGTTTCCCCAAGCTTTATAAATCCAGGCTACTCCTGGTCTACTGGCTGTCACTGGAGTCTTCAACAACAACAGGGATCACTGTTATTCCCTGACTGCAAACACCCTCTCATTCCTGCTCCCAGAGACTGCCTTGGCAAGCCAACAGTTCCCAGACTAGGTAAGCACGGATTGGCCACGGTCTTTATTAGCAAACCTTCGTTTTAGTTTTCAAACACCAGCTGGTCTAGTGGTGGGGATCTGCCATTCACACAGACCGAGAGATGTCAGCGTTGAGCAGAGCAGAATGAATGACATCAGCAACTCAGCCTCCTGATCTGGTGGTTCTCCTCCAGTGTTCACAGGTTGTTTGAATGACACACAGTGAAAGATGCTGCAGACTCTCTCATTACCCAACAGCTCTGTGATACTGTACAGAGTAGGCAGGGCACTGCCAGGGTTGACGCTCTGAGCACAGTGCCATGTACAGAGGAGGAAGTGATGAACGGTGGGAATGCTGGCACGGGCCAAAAGAACGGCTTTTTGGTTCTGTGAACAGCTACATAGCTGGGACTCAGGGACTACTTACCTAGGAACCAGTGCAAGCTGAAATGGGTGACACCGTAGTGGCAAGCACTTCTTACTGCACAGTCATAAATAGTGCTGGTCAGAAACAGAATATCCATCCCGTTGAAGAGTCCAGAACTATCTGGGGAAAACTGATTCTGAATCAGAACCAAAGCCCAAATACTGAAATTTCCCAGGGAACAAAATTCAAAAAATTGTTGATTTGGAATCAAACCATTTGTTTCAGTAACATCTACTTGTGTTTCAACTTTTATATTGTGTTGAAATAATAAATATAACATATGCATTGTGTTATTAAACAAAAATACAATACACCGTTAACATTAATATTCTAATATAATATAAAAGTTGAATTGAAACTATAAAGTTAAAATGAAACATTTTGACATTATCTAAACAAAATGATTTAGTTGAAATCAACACGTTCCCATCAAACATTTAAATTTCAACAAAACTGCATTTTCAGACAGAAAACTGGTCATTTTTTTAAAATTAGCTTTAGCCATGGATGGACAGACTCTCGGGGCCAAGATGTAGGCAGCTGGGACTAGTGGTTGGAGATGGAGCCAGAGTTGGGAGTGGAGCCAATGGTCAGAGTCAGAGTCGAGCCAATGGTTGGGGCTGGAACTGGAATCGGGGGTCGAGCCAAGGGTCAGAGCCAGAGTTGGCGACCAGGGTGAGGATCAGGAACAAGATAGGAAAGCAGGAATAAGTCAGGAAGCAGGTTCAGGAGTTAGGCAAGAAGGCAGGGTGCAAGGTAGCAGCCAGGTAGAACCCAGTTGTGCAGACAATTTCCTGTGCCTCTCTTTGGGTGTAAATAGGAAGCCCTGACCAATCAGAGGTCACAGTGCTCCTGCAACCAGGCCCAGGGAAGCCCTCCCTGATGTAACATTAGGCTCCATGGTCTCTCCTGCTCAGTCGGTTAGGAACAAGCTGCTGGGTGAAAGCAGGGAGGTGGCAGTTGATTGGGCTCCAGCAGATCCAGGGTCAAAACCTGCAGTGTCCTGATGTAGGCCTTCAACTGGTCACAACAAGAGGAGCTTAGGCACAGGCTGAGTAGGTGTCAGACTAATAGATGGATTTCCACTGTCATTTACCGACAGAACACGGACAGACCGATGTTCTCCAGCTACAGCAGAGTGTTTGGCTCCCAGCTCCCAAACGGTATCCCTGTTTCTGCTCCTCATCTGACAGGAACCTTTTGGTCTGGGATCTTTGTGGCAAGTTCAACACCTTCTTTGAAGGACCACTGACAACTGCTACACCTGGTGCAAAGGATTCTGGGGCACATCTGAGGGCTGATGGCACCCACTGAAGACAACTGAACAGACAAGGTGTCATGGAGTCACTGGGCGATGTGCTGGAACTGCTCCATATGAAGCCAGTCAGGACTCTTGGGGAGCCTCCTCTCTGTGAGCAGACTGTCTCCAGGGCAAGAAGCTTACACAGCTTCCACCTTCCTGGGTCTGACCTTGGAGCATTCAGCATCCCCTTCTCACACCGTGCGCTTCCCACAATGAGTCCGCACAGGCGGGGCTCCTGGGGAAGCCAGTGGGCCCTGCACCCTAACTCCACAGTCAGACGTGACTCTCAGCCAGTCAGTAAAACAGAAGGTTTATTAAATGACAGGAACACAGTCCAAAACAGAGCTTGTAGGTACAGGAAACAGGAGCCCTAAGTCAGGTCCATCTTGGGGGCAGGGAGGCCAGGCCCTGGGTCTGGGCCTCCCTCTCTTTCCCCAGTCAGCTCCAAACTGAAACTCTCCATCCCCTCCTCTGACCTTTGTCTCTTTCCCAGGCCAGGAGGTCACCTGATCTCTTTGTTCTCCAACACCTTCAGTTGGCACCTTTGCAGGGGAGGGGACCAGGCCATCAGTTGCCAGGAGACAGGGTGTCGGCCATTCTCTGTGCAGACAGCATCACACTGGCCCTCTAAAGCTCTGCAACAATCACACCCCCTTATCCCACCACCTAGATACTTAAGAAATGCATAGGGGAAACTGAGGCACCCACACAGTATTCAGAGAAAACATTATGAACTTTCCCACTTCGTCACATCTCTCCCCCCTTCGAGACCGAACTGAGTGAGGTCACTTTAGCCTGGGGAAGTTCGAACCAACCAATGTTCCCATGGATTCCCCAGCACCTCTCCCATTCCTTGGTGGGAGTTACACCAGGCCCTTCCAGTTTCACGCCCTCCCGTAGGTCGGGTGTGCTTGATGGTGCTTGCAGGCTGAATGTGGAAAGGTTTATGTGGCCCGTGCCCTTTTGCCACCCCAATACCCCTGGGGTTTAAACTGAGATTGGGTCTTTTCCCAGTGCTCCAGTTTGGAGGGCTGTGATTCGGGCTCTTTTGGTTAGGAGCCCCCATCTTGACCTTGGCCATCCTCTGACCAGGTGTCTCTGTCACCCGCAGCTCGGCATCAGCCCCTTTCATTTGATGCTGCCACGTCGGAGGAGAGTGGTCAGAATACACAGTAAAGCGCCGCCCAAATAGATACGGCTGCAGCTTTTTAAGGGTCTGCACCATGGCCAGGCATTTCTTCTCTAAAGCCACATAGTGCTGCTCCCGGGGCAGCAGCTTCTTGCTCAGGTACCCGATGGGGTGTCTCTCCCCCTTAGCATCAGCACCGCGCCCAGCCCTGCGTCTGAGGCGTCGGTGAACACTGTAAAGGGCTTGGCAAAGTCTGGGTTTACCAGATTTACCGGGCCCTGGATTAGAGCCTCCTTCAGTGCACAGAGAGCCCTCTGGCACTGCTCGGTCCAGACCACCTTGTCTGGCTTACCCCTCTCACATAGCTCAGGGATGGGGCAGCTAGGGGGCTAACGTGAGGTACAAACCTCCGGTAGCACCCCGTCATCCCGATAAAGGCCTGGACTTGTTTCTTGGTCTGGGGAACGGGCCAATCTCTGATCATTTCCACCTTGCACTTTTTGGCATTTACCATCAGTCCTGCCTCCTTGAGGCAGCCCAGCACCCTCTTCACCTGGGACACGTGTTCCTCCCAAGTCTGGCTAAAGACACAGATATCATCAATGTACGCCAGGGCCAAGTTCTCCATCCCCTTCAGTAACAGACCCACCCGGCGCTGGGAGGTGGCCGACGCCCCCTTGAGATCGAAAGGCACGACCAGGAACTCAAAGAGCCCCAAAGGGGTGGTGAAGGCAGATTTCAACCTGGCATCTGGGCCCACAGGCACCTGCCTGTCACCCTTGGTGAGATCCGTAGTAGAGAGGTAATGAGCCCCCACCCCAGCTTGTCTAGAATCTCACCAGGCCTAGGCATGGGGTAGGCATCAGACACGGTGATGGCATTACGCTTCTGATAGTCCCCACAGAACCAGATTGACACGTCTTCCTTGGGGACCAGCCCCATGGGTGAGGCCCATGGGCTGTTGAATGGCTAGATCACCTCTAAAGCCAGCATGTCCTTGACCTCTCTTTCCAGGTTCTGGGCTGTTTTCACAGTGACTTTGAACAAGGGACACCTGATGGGAGGAACGGCTCCCATCTCAGGGAAGAGATCCACCGGGGGTCTTCCCCCTTCTCCTCCCAATCATCCCTTACCAGGTCCAGGGGTCCCCTCACTCTCCTCCCATACAGCAGCTCGAAAGGGAAGACCCCTGGGGGTTCCTGGGGCACTTCCCTGTACCGCAAGTGGGGCAGGTACTTGTCCCAGTCCTGCGGATGCTGATCCATCAAAGTCCTCAGCATCATCCTCAGGGTCCCATAAAATCTCTCCACCAGCCCGTTGGACTGAGGGTGATATGCAGAGGCCCAGGTGGACCAGACCCCACATTTCTCCCACAAGCCCTGGAGCAGGGCTGACATGAAATTGGACCCCTGGTCTGTAAGGACCTCGCTGGGGACCCCCTCTCTGCTGAAGATGGTCTGCTATGGTGTCTGCCTCGGTGGAGGACAGAGCCACCGCCTCTGGGTACCGGGTGGCGAAATCCATCACCACCAGGATGTATTTCTTCCCCAACCGGGTCGCCTTGCTGAGGGACCCCACTATGTCCATAGCCACCTTCTGGAAAGGCTCCTCTATGATGGTCAGGGGTCTCAAGGGAGCTTCACTCTTATCCCAGGCCCTCCCCACCCTCTGGCCCGGGTCGCAGGACCTGCAGTTCTGCTGAACTGCATCACAGACTCTGGGCCAGTAAAAGTTCTGCAGCAGCTGCTGCCTGGGACACTGGATCCCCTGGTGTCCCAAGAGAGGGACATCGTGGGCCAGGTACAATAGCCTGCAGCGATACTTCTGGGGCACCACCAGCTGCCTCCTGATTCCCCCCAGTTCTACTTCCCCTTGGGGAGCCCATTCCCAGTACAGGAATCCCTTCTCCCACAGGACTCTGTCCCTGCAGCCTTCCCCACGGGGGTTTGCAGCGCTGTGGCCAGCAAGTTCCCTCAGCTTCTCCAAGGAGGGATTGTTCTGCAGCTCTGTCTGGAATTCAGCTGCTGGGGAAGGGAGTGGGACCTGCTCCCTCTCACTGGCTGGGCCTGGGGTCACAGTCCCGCTGAGCCCTGTCCCTGGTAGCCCCTTCCCTGCCGTGGAATCACTTCCCAGCAGCACGTCTGGACTAGGCAAACCTAGTTGGCAGCCGACCTGCCCTGCCTGTGTGTCCCCCCACTCAGCTGAGGTCTCAGCTCCCACCGTGCTCAGCGCTGCCCTGGCTGTCCCAGTGGGGGCAGGCAGCGAGCTCTCTGCTCTGGTCACAGCATCAGAGCCAGTGTGAGCCCTCTCCCCGGTGTGCAGGGGGGCGGGGAGCATCTCTCCCTCCCACTCAGCCCCAGGGGTCTGGTTACAGGTAGGCAGGTATCCTGATCCTAGCAGCTCCTCCCCCCTGCCAGCCAGGTCATTCGCATTTTCACTGACAATTTCAGTCTCAGCCAATTGTTTCCCTGGATTCAAATTCAAATCCTCGGCCATTAATCCTGTCCCAAAGAGACACAGTCATCCCCCAACAGGACCTCACAGCCGATATCCTGGAGAGCCCCAACTACCAGGGATCTGGGCCACAGGCAGGGCAAGGAGCTTCATCCCGGGGACCTTCACCCAGGTCTCCCAGCTCCTCAGCATCTGGTGAGGCTGTACCACCTGGGGCCTCACAACAGTTCTCTCTGTCCCAAGATCTCGCCACCCCAGGAATGTCTCCCCATTGACCACCACCTTCTGCTCCCACTGGGGGTCAGAGGGGCCTGAGCCCAGGAGAGTCCACGCAGACATACAGGTTGGGGCCAGGAGTTGAAGCCTGTCCACCACCCCACCCATCTGGCTCACGGCGTCTATGGCCTTGGGACCCAGCAAAGTAGCTAGATACCAGGGCTCTTCTGCAGGGTCCCCCTGGTTCAAATCGCCAGCCTGCTCGAAGGCAGTGCAGTGGGCATCCACCTTCCCTCCTCCCCCCCAGCCTTTACCAGGAGCAGCAATTTAGTATCGAGTTTCCCTGCAGAACTGGCAACCCGGGGTCTATCCCCACTCAACCCTGGGAAGTCCCCTATGCCTCTCTACTCCACCATCACCAGTTCATGCTGCTGCTGCTTCTCCTGCAGCTCTTTCTTGGGCTCTTGCTGTCTCTCAGAGTCCTCTTGTTCCTTCTCACTGTCCTCCAGCCCTCTCGGACTCAGCTCCAATCCCATCCATCTCCGATCCCCCCATCTGGTTGGGGACAGGAGTCTTGGGGATACCTGGCTACCACTCCAGCTGCTCCCAGATTCTCATGTAGCCCCATCTGGGTCAGGAATCTGCTCCTTAGAGCGGTCATCGTCCTGCAGCTGCATGATTAACTGTGTTTTGGTGAATTTTCCAATGCGTAACCCTCTCTTTTTGCACAGGATCACAATGTCTTTCTTCAGGAGATGGTGATAGGCCATCACTTCGCTGTTCCCAAGTTGTTGTGGACTCGCAGGCCTGTGTACTCTCAGCTCCCCATGGTTTCCAGGAAGAACCCCAAGTGTGCCAACCCTTCTCAAGGTCACCACCTCTCTCCCAGGGCCAAGCTGCAGGCTCCTCCGCCCCTGAGACTGCTCACCGCAGTCCCTAGGGGGACCCTGTTACTGCAACAGTCCTTCTCGCTGGTCATACACTCCCAGGGATTAAGCGTAGCTCCTTCGGCCTCTGAAACTGCCCCCTCTGAGCCCTCAGCATGCCTGGTCCTTGTTAATCCCCCTATGTTTTACTGCTCCCCAGTCACTTACTGCAAGAAGCACCATTCACGGGGTGCAGTACATCCCACCACTGCCACCAGTTGTCACAAAGTCACCGGTGCAATGCTCTGGAACTGCTCCATACGAAGCCAGTCAGGAAGCCTGGCTGGGGGAAGCCTCCTCTCTGTGAGCAGACTGTCTCCAGGGCAAGAAGCTTACACAGCTTCCACCTTCCTGGGTCTGACCTCGGAGCATTCAGCATCCCCTTCTCACACTGTGCGCTTCCCACAATGAGTCCGCACAGGTGGGGCTCCTGGGGAAGCCAGTGGGCCCTGCACCCTAACTCCACAGTCAGACGTGACTCTCAGCCAGCCAGTAAAACAGAAGGTTTATTAAATGACAGGAACACAGTCCAAAACAGAGCTTGTAGGTACAGGAAACAGGAGCCCTAAGTCAGGTCCATCTTGGGGGCAGGGAGGCCAGGCCCTGGGTCTGGGCCTCCCTCTCTTTCCCCAGTCAGCTCCAAACTGAAACTCTCCATCCCCTCCTCTGGCCTTTGTCTCTTACCCAGGCCAGGAGGTCACCTGATCTCTTTGTTCTCCAACACCTTCAGTTGGCACCTTTGCAGGGGAGGGGACCAGGCCATCAGTTGCCAGGAGACAGGGTGTCGGCCATTCTCTGTGCAGACAGCATCACACTGGCCCTCTAAGGCTCTGCAACAATCACACACCCTTATCCCACCACCTAGATACTTAAGAAATGCATAAGGGAAACTGAGGCACCCACACAGTATTCAGAGAAAACATTATGAACATGTCACACAAGGGGACAAAGTTTTAGAAGAAATGACACAGAATGGGGGCCACATAGTGAGAAGAAGGAAGCTTTAGGAGAGGTACCAAATTGCATCATTGCCTAGAGCATCAGACCAGCTCTGATTTGCAGAAATGTGCCATATCCAAGGAGAGCGATACCAAGCTGCAGATACTGGAACAGTTGTCACTGACCTGAGGTATGTAGCCCTCTGTGACCTCATAAGACAGGTGCCAGGAAGTAAAGATCCTGCACTAGAGCCAGTGAGTAGAAGATCGTCCAAGTTCAAATTCCCTGCCTGGATTTATTTTCGGTGTGGGAAATCCCTTGTTACACATTTCCTGGATATGGATCCAATATTTTGTAAAACTACAATTTTTGTTGACCAAGACCAACGAAGGGACTCCCCAAAATAAACAATGGATTCACTGGAGTTGTATAGCTGTAACTGATGGCAAAACTCAGCTAAATGTTGACCAATGAGGATGATGAGAACCCCCTACACACAGGTGTGGGGAGAGGGGAAATGACTTTGGCGGACAGAGGTATAACTAGGAGTGATGGGATAGAGCGGAGGGAAGGAAACGTTTGGCTGTGTAAGTGTGTAGGCATGCGTGGCCGTCCCTCACTGTCAATCTCCAACGGTGGCCACACCTCTCTGCTGTCACGCACCTAGAATGGCAGTTTGTACAAGGGGAAGTTGGCTCTTGAGCAGGGCCGGCTCCCGGCACCAGCTTGTCAAGCAGGTGCTTGGGGCGGCCGCTCCGGAGAGGGGCGGCACGTCCAGGTATTCGGCGGCAATTCGGCGGACGGTCCCTCACTCCGCCTGGGAGCGAAGGACCTCGCGCCGAATTGCTGCCACAGATCGCGATCGCGGCTTCTTTTTTTTGTTTGTTTTGGCTGCTTGGGGCGGCCAAAACCCTGGAGCCGGCCCTGCTCTTGAGGGCTCAAACCTTCAGGCAGGGCAGAGAAGGGAATAGTCTATGAGCCTGGGCCATCGGGCCCGGCGGGGCACCAAACAGCCTGAGGCAGTGGCCCTCAGGCAGGGCACAGCATTCAGTAGTCTAGCCCAGGCCCCAAGCAGGGCAGGGCACCAAAGCAGTCTAACATCCTAGCTCAGCAGACGGTAGACCAACACAGGTCTCCTGGCCTACGCTGGGGAGGCTGCCAACCTAGGGATGGGACGGGGGGGATAGCTCAGTGGTTTGAGCTTTGGCCTGCTAAACCCAGGGTTGTGAGCTCAATCCTTGAGGGGGCCACTTAGGGATCTGGGGCAAAAATCTGTCTGGGAATTGGTCCTGCTTTGAGCAGGGGGTGGGACTAGATGACCTCCAGAGGTCCCTTCCAACCCTGAGATTCTATGATTCTAACTCCACTGGATCCCAGCCCAGGGCCCTCGCAGTGGCAGAGAGTTCTGCCACTGGATCAGCGGGGATCTGCCCACAACACACTGACCTGTCTTCAGGCAGCAACACAGCCTTACTACTGTCAGCTGTCCCTGGGCTGCTTCCCTCCCCTCAGGGTGTACCTGATGTCACGGAGTGTGGGGGAGTCAAGGCCCTGCACCCCTCTTCCTGGGATTCACCGTGACTCCCAGCCAGCCAGTAAAACAGAAGGT
This sequence comes from Terrapene triunguis, assembly GCF_002925995.2. Lineage (NCBI taxonomy): Eukaryota > Metazoa > Chordata > Testudines > Emydidae > Terrapene > Terrapene triunguis. Next base: position 1,609,519 of record NW_020664805.1, on the reverse strand, counting down.
TTATTAGATGACAGGAACACAGTCCCAAGCAGAGCGTGTAGGTACAACCAGAACCCCTCAATCAAGTCCTTCTGGGGGGTTCAGGGAGCTTAGACCCCAGCTTGGGGTTCCCTGCGTTGCACCACCCAGCCCAAACTGAAACTAAAAACTCCTCCAGTAGCTCTCTCCCCCTCCCCCCAGCTCCTCCTCTCCTTTGTTCAGTCTCCGGGGCAGAAGGTGTTATTTCTCCCAACCCCCCTCCTGGCTCAGGTAGCTTCCTTCAAGGGAAGTCCCCCATCCCCAGCGCAACCCCCCTGCAACATTCCCAAGTCAAATCTGCCCCACTCCCTGCTCCGTCACACCTGAGTCCCGGGGTCATCCTCTGTTTCCCCGGGATACATTGCAATCCCAGCAACTTCTCAGTGTCTGGTAGCTCAAATATGTCCATCTCCCTTGGTTACTATAGCCCAACTGAGCTACAGGGTCTACCTTTTATACTTCCTGTTCCTGTCCCGCCCCTCTGCTTCTGGTGTGGTGAGCGTGGCCTTACTGGTTCATAGAATATCAGGGTTGGAAGGGACCTCAGGAGGTCATCTAGTCCAACTAAATCATCCCAGCCAGGGCTTTGTCAAGCCTGACCTTAAAACCTCTAAGGAAGGAGATTCCACCACCTCCCTAGGTAACCCATTCCAGTGCTTCACCACCCTCCTAGTGAAATAGTTTTTCCTAATATCCAACCTAGACCTCCCCCACTGGAACTTGAAACCATTGCTCCTTGTTCTGTCATCTGCCACTACTGAGAACAGCCGAGCTCCATCCTTTCGAACCCCACTTCAGGTAGTTGAAAGCAGCTATCAAATCCCCCCTCACTCTTCTCTTCTGCAGACTAAATAAGCCCAGTTCCCTCAGCCTCTCCTTGTAAGTCATTTGCCCCCGCCCCCAATCGTTTTTGTTGCCCTCCACTGGACTCTCTCCAATTTGTCCACATCCTTTCTGTAGTGGGGGGCCCAAAACTGGATGCAATACTCCAGATGAGGCCTCACCAATGCTGAATAGAGGGGAATAATTACTTCCCTCGATCTGCTGGCAATGCTTCTACTAATGCAGCCCAATATGCCATTAGCCTTCTTGGCAACAAGGGCACACTGTTGACTCATATCCAGATTCTTGTCCACTGTAATCCCCAGGTCCTTTTCTGCAGCTGGTGTTAAGCCATGTAGCCCACTGAATTCAGCCCAGCTCCATTGACTTCAATACAATGACACAGATTTACACCAGGTGATGATGGTTCTCAAACTGTGGGGCGGGACCCCAAATGGGGTCGAGCCATCAGCAGATGGGGTCATTGCAATCCCTAATGTGTGGAGGATGCCATTGTGCTCCGCTCAGTGTGACCTTGTGTGCACAGTGCGTGCAAGGTCAAAAATGCATGGAGGATGCCATCCCTCATGCGGCCTGACAGTGCATGCACCATACGTGCGAGGTCACTCGGTGCGGAGGACATAAAATGCCATCCTCCGTGCTGTCTGGAGTCCCGGGAGGAAATAATTTATTAAAATGGGGTCCTGCTGGCAAAAAGTTTGGGAACCACTGCCCTAGATTTTGCAGAATGCAGCAAAGCACTGCATTGTCTGAGACCCCACATGAATTGTCTGCGATTCTGACTCTTATCACCCGTATGTGTGCTCTGGTAAGGTGCTGCACCCAGGACTGTCTACTTGGCATGGAACCAGAAGTTAATAGGAAGTTCCAAACCTGTCCCCCTTGCTTTCCTGAACACTCAGTGTCTCCTTTCCTTTGACTTCCCCTCCACATATTTCCATATACTGGTGGTTCCTCCCTGAGAGCCTCTGCACCAAAGTGACCCTTAGTGATAGCTCCCTCCATGGGAGTTCTGCTCCCCTGAGGTTTGGATGCATAGTCTCCCCCGATGCACTGGAGGGTCTGCAAAAGCCCTGCAGAACTTTCCAAGGACTGTGTATTCCTTCTGCTCCATCCCTCTGAAGCCTCTTTCAGGCTCATATTCGGGGTGGGGGGAGGTGTGGCTATAAGCAGCAATGGAGACCCTGCTCCCAGTATGAGGCCCCGGATTGAACATACCTAAGGTTGTTTCTTACAGCAAGCCAAGAGCTTCGCACTCAATCCCATCCAGCCTCAGCGTGAAGCAGTCACAGTGACAGCTGCTACTATAGAAGCAGGACTGGGTACAGCCCTGAAGTGGTCATAGCAGAGTGACAGGACACCAGTCCCAGCCTGCAATGTTCACTCTGAGAGGCCCCAGTAAATTCATGGTCCAAGATTGTTTATACATACCCACAAAGAAAGCACTAAACCTGGGAATTGTTCTTTCTCTGGCTGGCTTGATCATGTCTGCTGCTTCATAGCTGGGCCCAGCACACTCTGGCTCATCCTTATGCGATGGGACAGCAGTGAGTTGCTTGTCTGGTAACACTGGCATGGCCAAGTCTTTGCCTGAGATACCTGTGCCTTCACACACACAATCTGAGACCACGTCTGTCTCCATAGGCAAAGTTCCAGCAGAGAGTGGCTCAGCCGCTGACACTGACGACCCTGGCCACGCGGGAGCCTGGCTGTCTGGCTGGAGTAAGGACCACCATGTTGATTCAGGTCCAAACTTGGCTAAGGCCCTAGGAGGTAAATCCCTGGGGATTAATGTAGTCTGTGGCAGGGGCGAGCCCCTGTAGGTGGCTGCACTCGCAGCCTGGAGTGAGCCCCTGCAGGTTGAGTCAGTCTCTGAGTGGAGTGAGACCCCAAGGAAGGGTTCAGTCTGTGTTGATGCATCCTTTGGGACAGATAAATAACTGCTAGTGCATCTGGTCTGTGGGTGGAATGAGGTCCTGGGAGTCACTTTGGACTCTGGATGGAGTGAGCCCCTGCGAATCGATTCCATCTCGTGGTGCAGTGCGCACCTGTAGCTTGACTCACTCTCCGGATGGAGAGAGCCCCTGCGGGTCCCTTCGGTGTCGGGATAGGGAGAGCCCCTGCAGGTCCCTTCAGTGTCGGGATGGGGAGAGCCCCTGCAGGTCCCTTCGGTGTCGGGATGGGGAGAGCCCCTGCGGGTCACTTCAGTGTTGGGATGGGGAGAGCCCCTGCGGGTCACTTCGGTGTCGGGATGGGGAGAGCCCCTGCGGGTCCCTTCGGTGTCGGGATGGGGAGAGCCCCTGCGGGTCACTTCGGTCCTTGGCGGAAAGGAGACTGGATAGATGGGTTCAGTCTGGGTCGATTGGTCCTTTGGATTGAGGATGGTTCTGCGAGCACGTTTGGTCTGTGGCTGAGGAGTCTCGTTGCTGGCTGAAGCAGCCTCTGGCCGCGGTGAGCTCCTGGGGATTGATCCTGTCTGCAAGGAGTCGCTCTTTGGAAGGGCAGGAGGCCTGTGAACGTGTCTGCCATCCAGTGTCGATGTTCCATGGTTCCGTTCAGGCTCTGGCAGGTGGCTAGCTCTCTGGTGTGCTTCCACCCTCTGGGCACTGAGGCCCTGCTGCACAGTTACCAGCAAGTGGCTAGCTGTCACCGACAACTTCCCTGGCTGGACCGAACATTTGCCACTTCTCAGTTCCATTACTGTTTGGGGGGAGGCGCTTCGGGGGATCTCGCTCCCTCGCTGCAGTGAGGCGCTTTGAGGGAGATCATGCCCTTGCTGGGGGAAGACACTGCGCAAGAGCTCACTCTCTCGCTGAGGTGCGGCGGTTCGGGGGGGGGCACTCCCCCTTCGGAGCAGGGTGCCCTGGCAGAGCTCCTTCCCTCGCTGGGATGAAGCACTTAGGGGAGGCTCACTCTCTCGTCGGAGCAGGATGCCTTGGGAGAGTTCTCCTGCTCGCTGGGGCGAGGCGCCTCGGGGGATCTCGCTGCCCCGCTGGGGCGA
>NW_020664805.1:1562476-1605647 GCF_002925995.2 Terrapene triunguis | reverse complement strand
CGGGGGATCTCGCTGCCCCGCTGGGGTGAGGCGCTTCGGGGGATCTCACTGCCCCGCTGGGGTGAGGTGCTTCGGGGGGGTGCACTTGCTTGTCGGAGCACGATGCCTTGGCAGCGCTCGCTCCCCGGAGGAAGTGAGGTGGTTCGGGGGGGCGCACTCCCTTGTTGGAGCAGGATGCCTTGGAGGAGCCCTCCCCCTTGCTGGGGTGAGGCGCTCCGGGGGAATTTTGCTGCTGGCTGACCTAAACTATACCCTTTCTGAGTAGAATCCATAATCTGTTGCCTGGAAGGCTGGCTGGCCTGCAGGCTGAACAAACACCATCTGTTAAGAAATTCGCATTTTTGACTTCCACAAAAAACTTGTTTTGCTGGGAGCTGTTCAATCATCAGTTCCCTCAGCTATGAGCCAGCCTAGAAATGTCATAAAGAAGTGATGTCATCAATTTCTCTATGACATCAGTCCGGTTGCAGGTCACGTCGGCAGCCATATTTTTTTCTTTTTTTCCTACTTTTTTATTAATTTTTTTAAAATATATATAGAAAAACAAACATTATAAAATACACATAAACTTGTCTTAATACATCAACTTCTAATATATTAACCATCTGCTGCCTAATCTTAGCTATACTTTAAATATTTAATTACATATAAGATGAATGGTTAAAATATGAATCAATTATTTGTATTACACAACTTACAAACAAACAAATTTTGTTTAAAAAAAATCCGACTAGTTAAAGAAAAATTATTTAAAAGATAAAGACTAGAAGCAAAATTCAGAAGAGGGGAATCCAGATGGAAAGGGAAGGAAATGGGTAGAGAAGAGAGTGAGGTGAGGGGGGACCATGGATTTCATAGGATCATTCAGATATTTCTAGAAAAGAATCCCATATCTCTGAGAATTTTTCTTGGTTGTTTCTGTTACAGTATACAATTCTTTCCATGGTGGCCAAACTTATGATGTTTGCCCCAATAGGGTTGTTCTTATATTCTGGCTCTCACCAGCCTTGGCTATATTGCAGGGTGACGCCAAGTCTTAGATTTCCCCCCTGTAGTGCGCAGCTCTCTCCTGGACAACACAAGTTATATAAAGTCTGTTATTTCTTTAATAGAAATAATATGCACACAACTTGCTCCCCCAAATGGAGTTTCCCAGACACTTCAATTTAAACACACTGGATTATGTCAAAAACAAAAAAACAAGTTTATTAACTACAAAGAGATAGATTTTAAGTGAGTACATAAGAACATAAGAACAGCCATACTGGGTCAGACCAATGGTCCATCTAGCCCAGTATCCTGCCTACCGACAGTGGCCAATGCCAGGTGCCCCAGAGAACAGAACAGGTAATCATCAAGTGATCCATCCCCTGTTGCCCATTCCCAGCTTCTGGCAAACAGAGGTAGGGACACCATCCCTGCCCAGCCTGGCTAATAGCCATTGATGGACCGATCCTCCATGAATTTATCTAGTTCTTTTTTGAACCCTGTTATAGTCTTGGCCTTCACAGCATCCTCTGGCATAGAGTTTCACAGGCTGACTGTGCGTTGTGTGAAGAAATACTTCCTTTTGTTTGTTTTAAATCCGCTGCCTGTTAATTTCATTTGGTGACCCCCTAGTTCTTCCGTTATGAGAAGGAGTAAATAACACTTCCTTCTTTACTTTCTCCACATCAGCCATGATTTTATAGACCTGTATCATATCCCCCCATAGTCATCTCTTTTCTAAGATGAAAACTCCCAGTTTTATTAATCTCTCCTCATATGGAAGCTGCTCCATACTCCTAATCATTTTTGTTGCCCGTTTCTGTAACTTTTCCAATTCCAATATAACTTTTCTGAGCTGGGGCGATCACATCTGCACACAGTATTCAAGATGTGGGCATAACATAGATTTATATAGAGGCAATATGATATTTTCTGTCTTATTATTTATCCCTTTCTTAATGATTCCCAGCATTGTTAGCTTTTTTGACTGCTGCTGCACATTGAGTGGATGTTTTCAGCGAACTATCCACAATGACTCCAAGATCTTTTTCTTGAGGGGTAACAGCCAATTTAGACCCCATCATTTTATATGTATAGTTGGGATTATGTTTTCCAATGTGCATTACTTTGCATTTATCTACATTGATTTTCACCTGCCATTTTATAGCCCAGTCACCCAGTTTTGTGAGATCCCTTTGTAACTCTTTGCAGTCTGCTTTGGACTTAAATATCTTGAGTAGTTTTGTATCATCTGTAAATTTTGCCACCTCACTGTTTACCTCCTTTTCCAGATCATTTATGAATATATTGAATAGTGCTGGTCCCAGTACAGACCCCTGGGGACACCACTATTTACCTCTCCCCATTGTGAAAGCTGACCATTTATTCAGACCTGTTAGAGGGCTTTCCCTTCACCCTCTCGGGGGGAGGGATAGCTCAGTGGTTTGAGAATTAGCCTGCTAAACTCAGGGTTGTGAGTTCAATCGTTAAGGGGGCCATTTAGGGATCTGGGGCAAAAATCTGTCTGGGGATTGGTCCCCCTTTGAGCAGGGGGTTGGACTAGATGACCTCCTGAGGTCCCTTCCAACCCTGATATTCTATGATTCTCCCCTGGTTCCTGTCATGCAGACGAAGTGCAGACAATGCGATGTAGTGGGGTATTGTTCAAACCAGCTTGACAACTTGGTATGGAATTGGGTAGTATGTACTGGTTTGATTGTTCACAGCAATGAGTTCCACAGATCCATTTGTGCACCAAAGTCCTGATGGGACTTATGTGTAATTGTGCTAGATGCAGGTGCACTTAGACTCCCAAGTGTTATGTTGCAGAATTGTGTTCATTCCCAGCAGAACACCCCATAACCCATGTACATCACGCCCAATCATCCACCGCTGGCAACAGGCCATTGAGTCTGCTCCTCCATGGCCATCGGGGAGGGGCACATCCAAACATTTTTTCTGGACAAACAATTACTTAACTGAATTATTGTCCAATTTACACCATTTCATCCTCCCCATATATCACCCAGTGGTTCCCAGCAAGCTCCTCCCTTTCTCAGTATTCCCATAGGGCTCATGGGGCGGCCACCTTAGTTGCCATCCCGTTCCAAGGCACCACGGTAACTATTACACAGGTGCTAACCCCACAGGTTGGAGATGTTATTTTCCAGGCAGAAAGGTATGTCTTTGCAAATGTGGATAAATATGGGCTAGCTTCACCTCCCCCCAGGTTAGCCTTCTGAAGCCATCCCTCACCCATGTCACAAGCTCTCCTGTCTATTGAGTTAACTGCAGGTTTACCTCTGCTGCCCTTTTCCACCCTGTTGCAATTGCAAACAGCTGCTGTGCTAGTAGTTCATTGATTTGCTGCTGCAATTTTACATTCTGGCTTATCAGTTGCTTAGTACCCAACTGTACCCCAAATTTCATACACCCAACCCTGTGTTTCCTGTTGTCCATAAATCCCTTTTCCAGTAATGATTCCATGTATGTCCCCTCACCCACCAATTAAATTGTTGCTTTAGCCCATCGGTTCTCAAACTGGGGTCGCGACCCCTCGGGGGGTCGCAACCTGGTTATGTGGGGGGTCGCGAGCCCTGACCCCAGCTTGTGGCTGCAAGTTGTGAGCTCCGACCCCTGCGCCGGGCTGTGAGCCCCGACCCTGACCCCTGCATGGGGCTGTGAGCCCTGACTGCAATGCATGGCTGCAAGCCCCAACCCCTGTGTGGAGCTGCGGGGCTACGAGCCCTGACCCGGGAACGTGGCTGTGAGCCCCGACCCTGGTGCCGGGCTGTGAGCACTGACCCTGGGCTGTGAGCCCCGACCCCAACCCCTTCACCTGGCTTTGAGCTCTGACCTTGGCATGTAGAGGCTGCGAGCCCTGACCCCGGTGCCGGGCTGTGAGCCCCGACCCTGACCCCTGCGCCGGACTGCGAGCCCCGACTCCGGCACACGGCTGCAAGCCCTGATCCCAGGCTGTGAGCCCCGATCCCGGCACGCGGCTGTGAGCCATGACCCCGACAGGGAAGCGTGGCTGTGAACCCTGACCACTGTGCGGGGCTACGAGTCCTGACCCCAACCCTGGCCATGAGCTCCAATCAAGCGCGGGGCTGGGAACCCCGATTCTGACCCCCACACGGTGCTACGAGCCCCAACTCCGACCCCCCACGGGGCTGCGATCCCAGACCCCAACCATGGCCAGGAGCGGGGCTGCGAGCTCTGGGCAGGTGCGGGGCTGCGATCCCCGAGTCCGACCACCACACAGGGTCGTGACCCCAACCAGGAGAGGGGCTGTGAGCCTTGAGCTGGGGCATCCAGGACCCCCATGAGTCCCGACCCCTGTACTGGGGTTGTCAGGCGGAGTCTGACCACGCTGAGGGTTATCAGCTGGGAGCTCCGCCAGGCACAAGGTTCTTAACCCCCCGCCCTGCCACACACAGGGTTGTCAGCCCCAAGCCCCACCACCTGCTGTGAACCCAGCCAGGCGCTTGTTAGTGAGCCACCATCATCACCATGTGCCGACCTCAGAGCCCCAAGCGACTCCAGCTCTGCTCCACCCCCAGCTCCACTCCACCTCCAGCACTGCTCCACCCCTAGCTCCACTCCACCTCCAGCGCTGCTCCACCCTGAACTCCACTCCACCTCCAGCCCAGCTCCACCTCCAGCCCAACTCCACCCCCAGCTCCACTCCACCTCCAGCGCTGCTCCACCCCCAACTCCACTCCACCTCCCACGCTGCTCCACCTCCAAAGAAAGGGCACCAAATAGAAGTTTGCCCAGGGCACCATTTTTCCTATGGCTGGCCCTTGTACTGAGACAACATTAGAGGTCTTGATTCACAGCTGAACAAGTACTTTATTAATTAACACACAAGTGCAGACACACAAGTGCAAACTTTCTCCTGAAAATAATGGCCACTTGTACTGTTAAAACCGCTAAAAAACTAAAGTATCTCGAGTCTTACATTAAACTTGGTTTTACCAGTATCAACACCTCTGGTATTGAAAAACTGCAATGTGTCATTTGCTGTGAAGTTTTGTCTCCTGAATCAATGGAACCATGCAAACTGCAGCGACATCTTGAAACGAAACATCCTGAGCATAAAAATCGAAGCGTGGATTTTTTCAAACGCAGAGAAGAAGCAACAAAGAAGGCCAAGCTTGATGCTGATGGAAGTTTCCGACAGCAAACGTCCTCAGCTGTGGAGGCCTCTTATGTTGTGTCACTACGACTTGCCCGTACCAAAACACCGTGTACAGTAGGTGAGGAGCTTATTCTGCCAGCATGCAAAGATATTGTGGCACTTATGGTTGGCAATGATACTGCCCAAAAACGGAATATGCTTTCCATGTCTAATGATACTGTGAAACACAGAATATGTGAGATGTCTGAAGATATCAAAAAACAAGTTGTGCACGAAATTAAACATTCTGCTTTCAGTATGTTCAGCCTGCAACTTGATGAAACTACTGATGTTACTCACTGCGCACAACTGATAGCATTCGTACGGTATGTAAATGCTGAGGATGTTAAGGATGAGTTCTTATGCTGTGAACAACTTGAAACAACCACAACAGCACAGGCCATTTTCAATAAGGCGAATGCCTTTTTCGAAAGCAATGGCATTGAGTGGGGAAATCTTTGTGGTATCTGTAACGACGGTGCTCCAGCAATGATGGGTGCACGGTCTGGCTTTCAGCAGAAAGTAAAGTGTGTCTCACCTAATGTGATTGTCACTCATTGTGGAATCCATCGTCAAGTCCTAGCTGCAAAGACATTGCCAATATGCCTTAATGCTGTGGTGGATGTTGTTATATGAGCAGTGAACTACATTAAAGCTCATGCTCTGAATAGTCGTCTCTGTTGAGAGCTCTGCAATGAAATGGGTGGTGAATATGAAGTTCTGCTTTTCCACACTCAAGTCCGATGGCTTTCTAAGGGATGCACATTAAAGCGCGTTTTTATACTTCGTGACGAGATGGCAGAGATTTTCCTGCGAAAACAGAAACAAGAGCTGAACAAAATGTTCAGTGACAAGAAATGGCTTCTCTGCTTGGCATACCTAGTTGATATCTTTGGTAGCCTTAATAATCTGTCACTTCAGGGAAAACGTTCAACATGAATAGACGTGACTAATAAAATCAAAGCCTTGCAGATGAGGTTGGATCTGCGGTGCAGGAAGCTGGACACAGACAGATACGGCACGTTTCCGACACTTTCCTCGTTCAGCGAGGAGGAGGAAGTTAACATTGATCGTGCTCTCAAGTCACCGATCAGTGAACATTCGAGAGCCCTTCATGAAGAGTTCTCACACTACTTCCCAGTGCTACCTGAAGCACTTCATTCCCCTTTCAGTGTCAGCTGAGCAGTTACCTCCTGACGATATTCACACACAGGAACAGTTTGTCGACATGATCAGTGATGAAGTGAAAGCAAAATTCACACAGCTGCCTCCAAACCAGTCCTGGTGCTCAGTTGCAAGTGAATAAGCACTGGTGTCTGAAATGGCCCTGAGAGTCCTTCTGCCACTTCCCACTACCTACAAATGATTCTCCAGCCTTCTCACAATAAAGACGAAATCTCAAAACCGGCTTGATGTGAAGGACGACATCAGATGCTCCCTTTCTAAAACAACACCAAGAATAAAACTTCTTGTGTCAAATAAACAGCATCATCCATCTCACTGATTTTTGGCTGCTTCAGGTCATTAATTGCTGTCCAGTATTAAAATAAAATTCTACTTAAAAATAACTTTTCCACTTATATTTAATTCGATAAAAATGTGTTTTAGTCTTAATTTAAAAGCAGTGAGAAAAGGTAAATTCATTTTAAGCAATACAGTTTAAATTTAGTATTTAACATAGTGTTAAATATCAAAAATGTGTTTTTAATTTCTAAGGGGGGTTGCACTCAGAGGCTTGGTGTTCGAAAGGGGTCACCAATACAAAAAGTTTGAGAATGACTGCTTTAGCCCTTCTATGTATGTACTGCAGTTAGGGGTGCACTTGGTCCACCCACCATTCTCTGGGGTGTACCACCCATGTTATGGACTGGAAACACACGTTGAAAAGTGTTGGTTGCACCTGCTCCCACAGTGGCTCCCACATGTTTGCCTGTTGGGGGGTATTCCCGGCTCCAGGTTGTGGCCAGTTTAGATCCGAATTCTTCCAGCTTGGCATCCATATACCTGTAGGGTTACAGTCTGCAAAGCAGTTAAATTGTCATATACCCAGCGTCCCAGGGGAGCCTTTATGCCCAATGAGATGTGTATATAACAACTGCATGTCCAGGGATTTTCCTCTGAGGAGGTACCATTATGATTAACATGGTAACATCACACCCCAATTGTGGGACCCCATGCCCCAGAGATGGTTCATACACTCCGGGAGACCATAGGGATATGTTTTTTGGGCCCTCTGTGGCAAACCACATGTCTGGATGACTGTGTTTCTCACTGTCATTGATCATGACATATCCTAAGGAATACCATGCAATATTTCCTGATAAATTTGATATTCTCCACCGGGTCGGGACCCCCTCTTCCAACCCATACACCACATACCGACGCTGCCAAATTCCTATGGGGGGATTAGTGGTACAATTTTCTGTGGGTAAATCCTTAAAGCCCTCCTCTGCCTCATTACCACAACATGGCTGTGTAGCGCATTCCACGTGTTTCCTCCTTTTGCCACTTCACATCATGGGATCTGGTTAGGATTTACAACAGCAACAATTGTTATTAGTAGCAACAAGTGTTCCATGTCAGGTTGGGGAGTCCTTGATTTTCTGTTGCAAGTTCACCTGTAAGATGCATGCAATAGAATTGATATATCCTCCTTTTTAACTCCCATTTTGTACCTTTTTAACTGACTGCAATGAGCCCATTCTCACCAATAGCAGCAGGCTGGGCCCCTCCATTTAGGAGCTGGGAATGGATGATGATGTCTTGGAATTTGGTGCATCACGTGATCTCCCACCATGGGTAGATCGTGCTCTCCAGGCAGGTCATACCACGCTTTGATCTTTGCTGCTCCCTGTTCATCTTGCCAGGCCACCACCTGTGGTATCTGCCATATGTGATCAATTAGCGTTAAGCCCCTCTCCTGTGTTAGGCCATGTGTGGAGACTTGCCCCAGTATTGGAGTGAGTAAATTCTCCCCCCACTCCATGGGTCTTCCCGTAAGAGCTTCATGGGGGAGAGCCCTGTTCCCTTTGATTCCTGGGCCCTTAGCCTCAGTAAGACAAAGGGCAATAGTTGTGGCCAGTTTCTCCCTCCCATTTCTACTCCCTTTTTCAGTTCACTTTTGCTAGTGCGGTTCATGTGTTTCACCTGCCCCACAGACTGCATTTGATAGGTGATACGGAACAATTGTGTTATCCCAGTGAGTGCTGTGAGCTCCCCCATCAAGTCTGACCAAAAGGCAACCCCTTGGTTGGAGTCAATCATCTTTGGGAACCCGCAGCGAGCGAATACCTCATTTACCAGCTTTTCAGCAGTCACCCGGTATGACGCTCTGTACCTTGAGGGAACACCCAGCACCCCCATGTTCATCTTCATAAAATGATTGTGTGTATCCAATGCAAAGTTTGTCATGTCGGGTGTCTTCGGAAGGCTCATGATGCACTGAGCATGGTTGTTATAGTGAGGTTATAGGTTATAATTTCATGTACATAGTTATGAGGCTGAAAATGTATCCTCATGGCTTAAAGCAAGAGCAAAGGGGCAGTTCACACCTCGTCAGGTCATGTATGGGACAAACCCAGCCCAGCCTCCCAGGAACAAAGGATACTGGCCTAGGCAGCAACAAAAGAATCTGTTAGACCCTTGAGGAAGTCACCCCCCTTCCTTTGGGCAGTTTGGGACTACGATGAGGTAATGCTCACCTGACTCTGGGGGAGGGGGGGGCAAAGCCAAGAGGGAAGAAAGGACATGATAAAAGGGAGAGACATTTGCCATGCGCTCTCTCTCTTCCACCTCCATCTACAGACATCACCACCAACCAACTGAAGCGCTGATCAAAGGTGAGAGCCTGGCTGAAAAGTAACCAGCCAGCCTGTGGTGAGAAGCATCTAAGTTTTTAAGGATATTGAAAGTGTTCAGATCAGCTTAGAATGCATTTTGCTTTTATTTCATTTGTCCAAATCTGACTTCTTGTGCTTTGACTTATAATCACTTAAAAATCTATTTTTGTAGCTAATAAATCTGTTTGTTTATTCTACCTGAAGCAGTGCATTTGGTTTGAAGTGTGTCAGGGGCTCCCCTTGGGATAATAAGCCTGGTTCATATCAATTGATCATAGTGATCAATGGCTCCATGTCTAGTTGGCAGCCGGTTTCAAGCGGAGTGCCCCAAGGGTCGGTCCTGGGGCCAGTTTTGTTTAATATCTTTATTAATTATCTGGAGGATGGTGTGGACTGCACTCTCAGCAAGTTTGCAGATGACACTAAACTGGGAGGAGTGGTAGATACGCTGGAGGGTAGGGATCAGATACAGAGGGACCTAGACAAATTAGAAGATTGGGCCAAAAAAACCCTGATGAGGTTCAACAAGGACAAGAGCAGAGTCCTGCACTTAGGACGGAAGAATCCCATGCACTGCTACAGACTAGGGACCGAATGGCTGGGCAGCAGTTCTGCAGAAAAGGACCTAGGGATCACAGTGGACTAGAAGCTGGATATGAGTCAGCAGTGTGCTCTTGTTGCCAAGAAGGCTAATGGCATTTTGGGCTGTATAAGTAGGGGCATTGCCAGCAGATCGAGGAACGTGATCATTCCCCTTTATTCGACATTGATGAGGCCTCATCTGGAATACTGTGTCCAGTTTTGGGCCCCACACTACAAGAAGGATGTGGAAATATTGGAGAGAGTCCAGCAGAGGGCAACAAAAATAATTAGGGGGCTGGAGCACATGACTTATGAGGAGAGGCTGAGGGAACTGGGATTGTTTAGTCTGCAGAAGAGAAGAATGAGGGGGGATTTGATAGCTGCTTTCAACTACCTGAAAGGGGGGTTCCAAAGAGGATGGAGCTTGGCTGTTCTCAGTGGTGGCAGATGACAGAACAAGGAGCAATGGTCTCAAGTTGCAGTGGGGGAGGTCTAGGTTGGATATTAGGAAACACTATTTCACTAGGAGGGTGGTGAAGCACTGGAATGGGTTACCTAGGGAGGTGGTGGAATCTCCTTCCTTGGAGGTTTTTAAGGCCCGGCTTGACAAAGCCCTGGCTGGGATGATTTAGTTGGTGATTGGTTCTGCTTTGAGCAGGGGGTTGGACTAGATGACCTCCTGAGGTCCCTTCCAACCCTGATATTCTATGATTCTATGATTCTATGAATTTCTTTGTTAAATTGAAGAACTTATATAAGCTTGCAGCGTCCAGCGGGCATAACAGGACACTGCAAGACGGAGGTTCCTAGGGTTGTTTCTGGGACCTGAGATATTGGCTAGTGTCATTCAGTTGCACAATCCAAGGAGCAGCTTACATGCCAGAGGCTGTGCGTGAACAGCCCAGGAGTGGGGGTTCTCACAGCAGAGCAGGGTCAGGCTGGCTTCCAGAGTCTAGGATTGGAGTGACCTAGCAGATCACTGGTCCAAATAATACCAGAGGGGAACATCACATCTGGGCAGTCTGATGCCTTGTGGGGAATGCCTCCACCTACCTGCTGAAGGCATCTACCACCACCAGCATAAACTGGTTTTCCTTTCTATCTGGTGGTAAGGGTCCTGTGTAGTCTATTTGAATCTAACAGAAGTATTGGGAGCATAAGCTTTCGTGGGTAAGAACCTCACTTCTTCAGATGCAAGTAATGGAAATCTTGTGTGGCCAGGGAGGTTGAAGTGTTCTCCTACAGCCACACAATAGCAGATGTAAAGGTAGCCATCTTACAGCAAAAAAACTTCAGGACCAGACTCCAAAGAGAAACTGCTGAGCTCCAGTTCATTTGCAAATTTGACACCATCAGATCAGGATTAAACAAAGACTGTGAATGGCTATCCAACTACAGAAGCAGTTTCTCCTCCCTTGGTGTTCACACCTCAACTGCTAGCAGAGCACCTCACCCTCCCTGATTGAACTAACCTCGTTATCTCCATACTGATTTATACCTGCCTCTGGAGATTTCCATTATTTGCATCTGAAGAAGTGAGGTTCTTACTCACGAAAGCTTATGCTCCCAATACTTCTGTTAGTCTTAAAGGTGCCACAGGACCCTCTGTTACTTTTTACAGATTCAGACTAACACGGCTACCCCTCTGATATCTATTTGAATCCTTTCCCAAGGACCTTGTGGGGCCTGTCTCATTAACTTCCCCCTAAACACCTTATGTGGCAGGTTGTGCCTAGCACAGTCCAAACAGCATTCCAAGTGAGACTTCAAATCAGCCGCCGTACTCGGCCACCAGCACAATTTTTTCAGAGTCCCCAATGCCTCCTCAAACCCCGGATGTCCCCCTGCCAGGCTCCCATACACCCAGCTTGGGAAGGCTGCCTGACTACCCTGAGGGCACAGCATTACTGGTCTTTGGGCTGTGAAAGCACACGAAATACCTTCCCTCAGTTCCACCTTTGGTACATGTTTGTCCCCCAATTTTGTAATGCCCATCAGTCCCAGATCAGACTCCTGCAATTCCCAAATGCGACTTCCCCAATCTATATCCACCTCACTTCTGGTTATTACTGCTAAGGGAACACTTTGCTGTGGCTCCCATGGCCATGGGGGTGCCTCTGTTGCAGCTTGTTTTGCCTCTGTATTTGCCAGGTTATTCCCTTTGCTTAAAGGTCCTACCTTTTTGTGTGCCTTTACTTTTACCACATTGATTCGTGTAAAAGGACGACTGAGCTCCTCCACTCACCTCTACCAATTGGCATGGTTAATAGTGGAGCCGTCCGTTGCCCTGAACTGATTGTCCGCCCACCATCTTAACAGCAGGGTGGCCCCGCGAAACACATAATCCGAATCCACCACCACCCAACATTCTGCCTCAAATGTGGGGTCTATTGTCAGCAAGGCCACCAGCTCTGCTTCCTGGGCTCACCGTACTTCCAGTCAGGGGCGGCTCTATGTATTTTGCCGCCCTGAGCATGGCAGTCAGGCGGCTTTCGGCGGCGCGCCTGCGGGCGGTCCGCTGGTCATGCTGATTCAGCGCATGCCTGCGGGAGGTCCGCCGGTGCCGCGCCTTCGACATCCCCGCCGCCGAATTGCCGCTGAATCCGCTGGACCGGCGGACCTCCCGCAGGCATGCTGCCAAAGGCAGCCTGACCGCTGCCCTCACGGTGACTGGCAGGCCACCCCCCGTGGCTTGCCGCCCCAGGCACGCGCGTGCTGTGCTGGTTCCTGGAGCCACCCCTGCTTCCAGTGAAAAGCCAATAGTACAGACTGTCTCCTTTCCTCTCATGCCCACAACAGCTAATCCCACAGTTTTCAGCTCCCTCCCCCCCAATACACACAACTCCCATCCAGAAACCATACCAGGGCCCCGTCCTTTACCTGATTAGGGTTGGCTGCCTGGAACACCTGGTGTTGGGTTTTACCTGGGTTAGCCTTACACTGGTGCGGGGTGCCAACCAGATGTAGTCTGGCTACCCAAACTACAGTTCTTTTAGTACTTCTGCTTTGATATTATTTGCTTGTATTTTGCGATACGTTGCCCATTTACTTGTCCTTGTAAAATAGTGTGCATGTTTAGTAACCATAGGGCGTCATGGTGGGACTGAACTATTACCTCCTGCATACCCACCCCCCCAATAGGTACATAGCAGCACCTTCTCACACCATCCATACTTAAGCTTCACAGTGCTTAGAAGTCGAGAGGCAAAGGCCACGGGTTGGTCCTCTGTCCCATATACCTGCGTTAAGGCTCAACCAATTGTAGTGTCAGATACCAGAGGGTAAAAAGGTTTCTCCCTGTCCGGGGAGGCCAGTACTGAGGCCCAGGACAAGTGTTCCTTCCTTCAGTGCCTCAGTACACTCCTCCGACCATTCCCAAGTAGAGGCTCGAATCAGGTCAAACAGAGGCTGGGCCAATTCTGCATACCTGGCCACAAAATCCCTGCAAAACCCAGTGAAACCCAGAAAGCTTTGCAAGCTTTTAACGTCAGTGGGCAGCGGTAGGGCCTGTATTAACTGCACCCGTCCCTCCCCGCCTGGGACACTTCCACCCCTAGGGAGGTTACTTTGTCTGTCCCATTTGGACCTTTTTCCCATTGACCTTTAACCCTGATTTTACTAAAGCCTTTAAGACCTGGTCTGTCAGTTCCCTGTCCTCCTCCTCAGTGCCTGACATTAGCAGCAAGTCATCCACATACTGTATGCACCTTGCTGAGTCCACTCCCTCCAGGGCAGGGGGGGGTCTCCCCCCTCCAGCAGCACTTCCATAGATCCCTTTCCACAATCCAAATTGTCCTTAGCCCACCCCGGAATGTGTTCCCACCCTGCTGGGGGTGCTGGGGGGGCATGTGCTGCCTTGGTGGTCATAGTAGCCCTGTCCATCCTGTGCCCGTCCCTGCAGACACACCAAGTCCAGTACAAGCCCCATTTTGTGTAAATCCCCGCCCCCAGCAAATTGAGCATCTCCTTACAACCCCACATGATTTCCCCTTCTCCCCAATCACCTTTAATCCATCCCCGCTTCAATGCCAATTGTGTCTCCCTCCCCATTACCCCCACGATAGTCATGGTCCCCTCTGTGGGGTCTCCCCTGTCCCCACGTAGTTAGGCTGATAGCTGCTCCAGTGTCTATCAAAAAATCCCTCATTGGGCCCTCTTCGATAGCCCCCTGGAGCATAGGGCGACTGGACGCGTCCCGTCCCAGACTAAGGGTATGGACGGGACGCCTTGCTGGGCGCCCCTAGGTTTCGGTACCCCCCCTCCGTTCCTCCCGACCATTCAGGGAGGGGTCGGGGGTTCTGACAGCGCTAACACTCCTGTCTCCTAGCAAAATTATGTGTCTGACACTGCAAGCAATCCCAAACTCCTGGTCACTGTGGCCACTCCCCTTCTCATGTGGTAAGATCCTGGGTAGCCAACTTAGCCTGAAGTCTCTGAATCTGCTGCTCTATAGTGGTCCGTTCGTCCCTGACTACTCCCCGAAACCACAGCCCCTTCCTCTAGACCCTCCCCTCTGAGCCAACCCACTTCTTTGCACCTGGTACTGGCCCCCCGGGGTGATACCATGGATTGGCTCTCCCCCCAATGCATTCGCCTCCACACATCCACCTGTTCCAACAGCTGAGGCAGCTGAGTGAGAACAAGTTCAGGGGGCTGCAGCTGTAAGTGCCCCACAAACTGCGGATCACTCAGTTCCAACCATTTCTCCAACAACTCCACACCCCCACCAGGTCCTGGGCCATCCAGGGGATCCACCCAGCACCGTGCCCAGGCCTGTATGCGATTAAGTATATCCCACCCTGTTTCCCCCAGGGATTCTCCTCATCTTATTCATCCCTGCCGTACGAGAGTGCACCCTGATCGGCTGTTTAGCCACCTGCCCCGGAATCAGAAATGTATTTCTCAGCCCTGCCACATCAATGCCCAGTGTGCCCCATCCCAACAGACTGCCCCCTATGGCTACCTGGTCCTCATGCGTTAAACCCTCCATCTCTCTGCCCACTTCCACAAGCCACAGCACAAACCGATCCCAATCATCCCGTTCCTCAGGTGACTCAGCAATGCATCCCAGTCCTTTCGAGATGAGGGGTGAATTTCCACCTGGACTACTCTTTGTGGAGCCTGTTCCTTCCCCCAACCACCCTCGGAGGCTACTATTTCCACCTGCTGCAGCTCCTGCGAGGTAGCCTCTCTCGCAGGGATACTGACTGTGGATCTCCGGCTTATGACATCGTGGGTACAGTGTACTCTGAGGATGGGGGGAGGAGGTGCCTCCTTTTCTGTCATCAGTGAGGCAGACGGTTCAGGACCCCCCAGTCCATTACTCCCCTGCTTACACCGGTACACTTCAGCCTCTAAATCTGCCACCCTCCCCACCAGTTCATCCCTCTCCCGCCGAATTGCCTCACAGGACTCCTCTGCTCCTCCAGCGTCCTGTGTATTTAAATCCGCTACCTGAATTGCTAGCACGGATTTTTCCGTCAAAATCCGTTGTTGGTACACTATCCCCTCCAAAGCCTTCATACGTTGGAGGAGCTCAGCTTCCCGTTTAACCAAGTAGGCTCCCCCAGAGCACAGACCTTGTAGTACCATCCCCTTTTTCTGATATTCCTTTCCCTTGAGGTCTCCCAACGCCTCCACCATCTCCTTTTCAATCTCGCCCCAGGGAGACCCCCACACCTGGTATGGGCCCTGATTCTTCCTTATTCATTTATTTAAAAAATCCGTTACCCCAGCTTGCCGGAACCCACAACTACCATCATGAGAGCCCGCCATACTCCCGCCAAACAGCTGCGCAGACAATTGGCAGAAGGGACTTACCTGGCTGCTACTCACCTGTCCAATGTGATGTATCCAAGTCATGACACCAACATGTTAGGTTTCCCTTCACCCTGTCCCCTGGTTCTTGTCATGCAGACAGAGAGCAAAAGACCAGAAGTCCGAAGTGCAGACAATGTGATGTTTATTGGGGTTAGAGTATGTGTCCCAAACTCTGATGCTGCAGAGACGTATTTTCCATTATTCCCACTCCGCCCTCCTCAATAGACATAATTATACTTGAAATGCTCACCCACAGTCCCACCCCTTACAACTTATGGTCATGTTCTGTTTTGGGGGGTTGTTGGGCTGGGGTCTTCATTCCCACCCTTTTTGTACCCCATGGGAGGGGTAAGGAGTGAGGTTGTACTCTGGTCAGGGGCAAGTATTTCTCTGCTCTTTTAGTGTTTTACCTCCCCCCTTTCCCCTCCTGACTGGTTGAGTTGAGGCAGTCTTCAAGTGTGCACTCATATATTACATTCCCAGCACACACTGTAATACTTTAACTGCTCTTATCTGGTTCCATTATACTAAGAAACCCATTTGGTTTAGGAAAAAGCAACATTTACAGTGTCTGTCTTTGTTTTTAGTAAGAATTGTTTGTTCACACATATTAGTAGATATGTATATATATCAAAAACCAAACAAGCAAGCAAAACTCAAAGTACTATCTCAGGCAAAACTACAGGCCTACATCCTACATTGACACAGAGGGTATGTCTACACTACGGGATTAATACGAATTTACAGAATTCGATTTTTGGCAACTGACTGTATAAAGTCGAGTGTATGTGGCCACACTAAGCACATTAATTCGGTGGTGTGCGTCCATGTACCGAGGCTAGCGTCGACTTCCGGAGCGTTACACTGTGGGTAGCTATCCCATAGCTATCCCATAGTTCCCGCAGTCTCCTCCGCCCATTGGAATTCTGGGTTGAGGAATTCTGGAATGCCTGATGGGGCCAAAAACATTGTCGCGGGTGGTTCTGGGTACATCCTCCCCCTCCCTCCAGGAAAGCAACGGCAGACAACCGTTTCGCGCCTTTTTTCCTGGGTGAACAGTGCAGACGCCATACCACAGCAAGCATGGAGCCCGCTCAGCTCAAGACAGCAGTCATGAACATTGTAAACACCTCACGCGTTATCGTGCAGTTTATGCTGAACCAGAACCTGCAAAACCAGGTGACGAGGAGTAGGCTATGGCAGCACGGCGACGAGAGTGATGAGGACATGGACATGGAATTCTCTCAAACTGTGGGCCCCGGCGCTTTGGAGATCATGCTGTTAATGGGGCAGGTTATAGCCGTGGAACGCCGATTTTGGGCCTGGGAAACAAGCACAGACTGGTGGAACCGCATAGTGATGCAGGTGTGGGATGATTCCCAGTGGATGCGAAACTTTTGCATGCATAAGGGCACTTTCATGGAACTTTGTGACTTGCTTTCCCCTGCCCTGAAGCGCCAGAATACCAAGATGAGAGCAGCCCTCACAGTTGAAAAGCGAGTGGCGATAGCCCTGTGGAAGCTTGCAATGCCAGACAGCTACCGGTCAGTCGGGAATCAATTTGGAGTGGGCAAATCTACTGTGGGGGCTGCTGTGATGCAAGTAGCCAAAGCAATCACTGAGCTGCTGCTACCAAAGGTAGTGACTCTGGGAAATGTGCAGGTCATAGTGGATGGCTTTGCTGCAATGGGATTCCCTAACTGTGGTGGGGCGATAGATGGAACCCATATCCCTATCTTGGCACCGGAGCACCAGGGTAGCCAGTACATAAACCGCAAGGGGTACTTTTCAATGGTGCTGCAAGCACTGGTGGATCACAAGGGACATTTCACCAACATCAACGTGGGATGGCCGGGAAAGGTTCATGACGCTCGCATCTTCAGGAACACTAGTCTGTTTAAATGGCTGCAGCAAGGGATTTACTTCCCAGACCAGAAAATAACCGTTGGGGATGTTGACATGCCTATAGTTATCCTTGGGGACCCAGCCTACCCCTTAATGCCATGGCTCATGAAGCCATACACAAGCACTCTGGACAGTAGTCAGGAGCTGTTCAACTACAGGCTAAGCAAGTGCAGAATGGTGGTAGAATGTGCATTTGGACGTTTAAAGGGTCGCTGGCGCACGTTACTGACTCGCTCAGACCTCAGCCAAACCAATATTCCCATTGTTATTGCTGCTTGCTGTGTGCTCCACAATCTCTGTGAGAGTAAGGGGGAGACCTTTATGGTGGGGTGGGAGGCTGAGGCAAGTCGCCTGGCCGCTGATTACGCGCAGCCAGACACCAGGGCGGTTAGAAGAGCACAGCAGGGCATGCTGCGCATCAGAGAAGCTTTGAAAACCAGTTTCATGACTGGCCAGGCTACGGTGTGAAAGTTCTGTTTGTTGAAAACCCGCCCCCTTGATTGACTCATTCCCTGTAAGCAAACCACCCTCCCCCATTCGATCACAGCTTGATTTAAAAGGAAATATAGTCACTATCGTTTAAAAATCATGTATTCTTTATTAATTGATTATAAACATAGGGAGAGAACTGACAAGGTAGCCCGGGTGGGGTTTGGGAGGAGGATAGGAGGGAAGGAAAAGGCCACTAAAAATGTTCAAAATAATGACAGCCTTTTGCTTGGGCTGTCCACTGGGGTGGAGTGACAGGAGCCTCCCTCCCCCCCGCGTTCTTGGGTGTCTGGGTGAGGAGGCTATGGAACTTGGGGAGGGGGGAGGGCAGTTATACAGGGGCTGCAGCGGCACTCTGTGATCCTGCTGCCGTTCCTGAAGCTCCACCAGATGCCGGAGCATATCCATTTGATCACGCAGCAGCCCCAGCGTTGCAGCCTGCCACCTCTCATCTCGAGCGTCCCTCATGGCCTAACGTTCACTGGCATCTTTCCTGTACTTTGATACCGTGTCCTTCCACTCATTCAGATGAGCTCTTTCATTGAGGGTCGATTCCATGATTTCAGAGAACATTTCGTCTCGCATGTGTTTTTTTCGCCGCCTTATCTGAGATAGCCTTCAGGATGGAGGAGGGAGGCTTGAAAAATTTGCAGCTGCGGGAGGGAGGGAAAAAAGGGAGAGAAGTATTTAAAAAGATACATTTTACAGAACAATGCTTATACTCTTTCACGGTGAACAACACTATTCACATTACATAGCACATGTGATTTCGGTACAAGGTCGCATTTCGCACCTTAATATTGAGTGCCTGTGGCTTTGGTGTTAGAGATCACAGACGCAGGTCCGGGCAACAGAATTCGGCTTGAATGCGGCCATGGTAAGCCACTGTCTTTCGGCTTCTGCAGCCTTCCTAAAAGCAGCGCCCTCCTTTCCCACATACCAAGCAAAGCCCGTTGAGTGCTGCAGTTTTCCTGTTAACGTGCAGCAGCAGAAACCAAACTAACCTCCTCCATCCAATTCTCTGGGATGATCGCTTTATCCCTCCCCCCACCGCGTGGCTGGTATCAGGGAAGATCCCTGCAGAAACCAAACTAACCCCCCCCCCATCCAATTCTCTGGGATGATCGCTTTACCCTTGCCCCCACCACGTGGCTGGTATCATGGAAGATCCCTGCTAGCCAAACGCGAAAAGCTCAGTGCCAATGATCCACCCCCCCGCCGCTTGGCTAACTGCAGGGAAGGATTTCTTTTCAGCCACAGGCAAACAGCCCAGTAGGAACGGCCACCTCTGTCCACTTAATTAAATTCCCGTATTTCAACTAGGTTACCATGAACGATATCACAGCGAGATAAAGAACGGATGTTGCTTGAATGCCAGCAAACACCGGGACCATACGCTGCCAGGCTTTGGCATGCAATGATACCAGATTACTTGCTACTAGCATGGCGTGGTCAAGAGTCCTACCATGGAGGACGGAATAAGGTTGCACTGCCCAGAAACCTTCTGGAAAGGCTTTTGGAGTACCTCCAGGAGAGCTTCATGGAGATGTCCCTGGAGGATTTCTGCTCCATCCCCAGACACGTTAACAGACTTTTCCAGTAGCTGTACTGGCCGTGAATGAATCCCAAGTCCTCAGGGCAAATTAATCATTAAAAAAAGCTTGCTTTTAAACCATGTTTTATATTTACAAAGGTACACTCACCAGAGGTCCCTTCCATGGCTTCAGGGTCTGGGATACTGCCTTGGGAGGGTTGGGAGGGTACTTCAGTCAGGCTGAGAAAAAGATCCTGGCTGTTGGGGAGAACGGTGTGCTGTGTGCTCTCCGCAAGCTCGTCGTCCTCCTCCTCCTCCTCATCTTCCCTGTCCACAGAATCTTCAGGCATAGCTGAGAGTAACCCCTCATCGGAATCCACGGTCAGAGGTGGGGTAGTGGTGGCGGCCCCCCCTAGAATTGCATGCAGCTCAGCGTAGAAGCGGCATGTCTGTGGCTCTGACCTGGAGCGACCATTTGCCTCCTTTGTTTTTTGATAGGCTTGTCTGAGCTCCTTAACTTTCACGCCGCACTGATATGAGTCCCTATTGTGGCCTCTCTCCATCATGCCCTTGGAGATTTTTTCAAATGTTTTGGCATTTCGTCTTTTGGAACGTAGTTCTGCTAGCACGGAATCCTCTCCTCATATAGCGATCAGATCCGGTACCTCCTGTACGGTCCATGCTGGTGCTCTTTTTCAATTCTCGGACTGCATGGTTACCTGTGCTGATGAGCTCTGAGTGGTCACCTGTGCTCTCCACACTGGGCAAACAGGAAATGAAATTCAAAAGTTCGCGGGGCTTTTCCTGTCTACCTGGCCAGTACATCTGAGTTCAGATTGCTGTCCAGAGCGGTCACAATGGTGCACTGTGGGATAGCTCCCGGAGGCCAATACTGTCAAATTGCGGCCACACTAACCCTAATTCGAAATGGCAATGTCGATTTCGGTGCTACTCCCCTCGTTGGGGAGGAGTACAGAAATCGATTTTAAGAGCCCTTTATTTTGAAGTAAATGGCTTCGTTGTGTGGACGGGTGCAGGGTTAATTCGATTTAACGCTGCTAAATTCGAACTAAACTCATAGTGTAGACCAGGCCTAACACTCATAACACTCCACCCCTTTTCTTTCTCTTTTCTTCTCGGACCCTCCTGCCCAGGTGTCCTGGAAAAAGCATAGGGTACATGGTGGCACATTTCCTGAAAGGGCCAGGTATCAAGATGGAATGCTCCATTTGCCCCACTGCCCCCTGTGCAGTATGATGCCCTGCCCCTTCCCTCGTATGGGCATACTGCACATATTCCAATTAGTGTTCCAGACTTCCTATAGTGATGGGCCCGAGAAGGTTGGATCCGGGTAATCCCTTACACTGTGGTGGAGGGCCTACATTGCTTTATATGTTATAATCAGCAGTTGTGCTTTGTGGGGCTTTGTCCCCTTTAACCATCGCAGTATGCCTAATAATAAGCTAATAGGCAGGATAATCTGCAGTAATATTGTAAGCCCTGACCACTGAAATATAGTCCAACATCTGGGCCACCACCAGAAACACTGCTTCTCTTCTCTTGACAGGGTTAAAATTCTTTTAACACCATTCTGGAGAATATATTTTAAATGTGTCCAATTGATGGCAGTTTCATCGAGCTGCTCCTGCAGGTTTTGCGTGCTTTTGTCCATATCATGAGTCCCTTGAATGTCCACAGAGAAATGGGGTATTGTCCAAACCAGCTTGACCACTTGGTATGGAATTGGGTAGTATGCACTGGGTCGATTGTTCACAGCAATGAGTTCCACAGATCCATTTGTGCACCAAAGTCCTGATGGCAGCTTGTAAATATGTGTAATTGTGCTAGATGCAGGTGCACTTATACTCCCAAGTGTTATATTGCAGAACTGTGTAGGAGAAAAAGAATTTATGTGGAAGGATGTTCCCTGCCACTTTAGCCTCACCTGTTTGAGCTTCCTTTGTTTCCATTCCTACTTGGTGATTCTGTTTACTGCTTAAATGCAAATTAAGCAGAGTTCACATTTCTTTGTTTGAAACAGACCTATTTGCCATCCTCAGTTTGTAACGTGTTAATAACACCACAGAGTGGAATCTTATTGTGACATTCTATACTTTGGGGGCAGGGCCGGCGCAACTCATTAGGCAACCTAGGCGGTCGCCTAGGGCACTACAATTTGGGGGGCGGCGACCGCGGCGGTATTTCGGCGGTGGGACCTTCTGCCACCTCTGTGGGGGGCGGCATTTTGGGGCGGGACCTTCCGCCGCCTAGGGCGGCAGAAAAGCTGGCGGCGCTCCTGTTTGGGGGAGCATCCTGTAACCTCATTTTCATATAATCGTGATCTTACATATAAAGCATGCCTTATAAGGTATCAGGGGAAAGGTTACAATCTGCTGAAAGTCATTTCTCTATCCATATATGTATATCATTAATGCATATGAAGTTATGAGAATTGTGTTGCATGGTTATCACTAAAACATGGTGTACGTTGGGGAATCAGCCAGATATTAGCTCCCCAGAGGCAACAGCAAGTGTCAAACAACCCAACAACAGGCATTGTCCAGCAAGGGAGGTACAATTCAATGACTCACCTGCATGAGGCCACACCAGGGGAATTGCTCAACCTTGTCTGGAGACTCAGCAATGCCCCCAGACATGCTTGGACTTGTGTGTTCCCCAAGCATATGGTACTGAGGGTATAAAACAGAACAGAGCAGGCCCATGCTTCGCCTTTTTCTGTCCCCCACCCATGTTGTAAGCAACAAGGACACTGAGAAGACTTAAACAGAGGAGACTGGCCCAGATTTCAAGGGTGAAATCTGTGTGCTATGAACTGCAGTATCCAGGGGGGTAAGAAAAACTGCTTAGTCTAGATGTTGCCCAGTCTAATAGGGTTGAGAGGTTAGACTGCGTGCTTATCTTTTATTTCTTTTGGTAACTAACTCTGACTTTTTGCCTATCACTTAATGTCACTTAAAATCTATCTTTTGTAGTCAATAAATTTGTTTTACTGTTTATCTTTACCAGTGAGTTTGCCTGAAGTGAATGGTAAATGTGCTCAGGTTTACAAAGGCTGGTGAGTATCCACTTTCCATTGATGAAGTGGTGAACCAATTAATAAATTTGCACTGCTCGTCTTGAGCAGTGCAAGACAGTATATTCCTGAGGTACAAGGCTGGGAGCTGGGGGGGATTTGGCTGGTGCCTTTCTCTGTGTGATTCATGAGTGGCTCTGGGAGCATTCATGCACTATAGCTGGGTGTGGGGCTCCACATGTGGTTGTGCTGAGTGATCACAGTGCCTGGAGGGGCTTGCTGCTTGTCACTAGCAAAGCGTTGTGAGATACAGCCCAGGGGTACAGCAGGGGGTACAGCAGACCCACAGTCCCTGGCTGCACTCCGGGGATCCTGTCACACTTATAACTTCACATACAGTGTTGCCACACATATTTTATCAGGACAGTACTGATCATCAAATTATGAGTTTTCAACTGATACCGCTGTAACTTTGCATCCCATATTCTTCATAGTGATATTATTATGATATGAGTATGGCATAGTTATAATGTATTTTATGCAAGATAAATCATGTGAGGTGTCATTGGAAAGGTTATGGTTTGCTGAATATGATTATCCTATTTGAATGCATGTATCATTTTTGTATCTGAAGTTACGAATATTGACTATGTATCTGTATTTCAAAATGTAGTTACACCTGGGGAATGCCCACTAGACAAGATGGTTTAAGACTAGTTAGTGGGTGGGGAAGGGCCATTAGAGAGAACAATAGGCCTTAGGAGAATCTTATCTCCCACCTGGGGAGCCTTCCTGAGGATGCTACAGACAGCCTCTGAGTAATGGCTGCTGTGACACAACAGGGACATGTGACCAGGTCACCTGTTGCAGATCTCCATCTTGGGACATCGGTATTTTCCACTGACCGGGTGGGAACCAAGCTTTGAAACAAAGGATTCCCACCGTATGCAAAAGCTATATAAGTCAGGGGAGTGACATCATTGTGGTTCTTCACTGACTCCCCCACCCAAGAAGGCTCCTGGAAACACCTAAGGAACAAACACTGAACTGGGGGAAGTGCTGGACCCAGGCTAAGGGGATTTTAAACCTGTGAATGGAATACCTGGGGATTCCAAGCTGTAAGCAAGTGCAGCTTGCTCTTAATAATCTGCAGCCTGCTTGTATCATCACTTACGGTGAGGATCTGCTATTCATATCCAACAGTATTCTTGCCAGCAAGTTAAAAAAGTATGGATTTGATTAATGGACTATAAGGTGGCTAGAAAGCTGGCTAGATTGTCGGGCTCAATGGGTAGTGATCAATGGCTTGATGTCTAGTTGGTAGCCAGTATCAAGCAGAGTGCCCCAGGGATTGGTCCTGGGGCCGGTTTTGTTCAACATCTTTATTAATGATCTGGATAATGGGATGGATTGCACCCTCAGCAAGTTCGCAGATGACACTAAGCTGGGGGGAGAGGTAGATACGCTGGAGGGTAGGGATAGGGTCCAGAGTGACCTAGACAAATTGGAGGATTGGGCCAAAAGAAATCTGATGAGGTTCAACAAGGACAAGTGCAAAGTCCTGCACTTAGGATAGAAGAATCCCATGCACTGCTACAGGTTGGGGACTGACTGGCTAAACAGCAGTTCTGCAGAAAAGGATCAGGGGATTACAGTGGATGAGAAGCTGGATATGAGTCAGCAGTGTGCCCTTGTTGCCAAGAAGGCTAACAGCATATTGGGCTGCATTAGTAGGAGCATTGCCCGCAGATCGAGGGAAGTGATTATTCCCCTCTACTCGGCACTGGTGAGCCACATCTGGAGTATTGCATTCAGTTTTGGCCCCCCCACTAGAGACAGGATGTGGACAAATTGGAGAGTGCTGCAGAGGACAATGAAAATGATCAGGGGGCTGGAGCACATGACTTACAAGGAGAGGCTGAGGGAATTGGGCTTGTTTAGTCTGCAGAAGAGAAGAGTGAGGGGGGATTTGATAGCAGCCTTCAACTACTTGAAGGGTGATTCCAAAGAGGATGGAGCTCAGCTGTTCTCAGTGGTGGTAGATGACAGAACAAGGAACAATGGTCTCAAGTTGCAGTGGGGGAGGTCTAGGTTGGATATTAGGAAACACTATTTCACTAGGAGGGTGGTGAAGCACTGGAATGGGTTACCTAGGGAGGTGGTGGAATCGCCTTCCTTGGAGGTTTTTAAGGTCAGGCTTGACAAAGCCCTGGCTGGGATGATTTAGTTGGGGATTGGTCCTGCTTTGAGCAGGGGGTTGCACTAGATGACCTCCTGAGTCCCTTCCAACCCTGATAGTCTATGATTCTATGAATCAGGCGAGAAGCACTGCCAAGTGTGAAATACTAGTCACCACAGGAGGTGTTATCTCCTCCCCAACAAAAGAAGGTCTGCGGACATCAGACAAGCCATTGTGGACAGAAGACTTTTTTGACTGCTTCCCCCACAGCCCTGAAGAGGGGACGTAGCCAAGCCCTCGTCCCATCACAGCTTGAACACGGGGGGAAGGGAATAAAAATGCCTATTAAGGAAAATTTATTATTATTCCTATGCTGCTTGAACTCTGAGGGGCAGGATTTCTAAGCATAAGCAAGGAGTCCCCAGCTGGGTTAGCCCTAAAGTCTGCTCACTATAGAAGTTTCTATTATCTTTTGAATCCTGACTGTAACTCACTAATATGTATGTTACCTGCTTTAACCTCATAAATAACTCTAATTTCTTTTTTCTAGTTAATAAACCTTTAGTTAGGTTGTTACAGGATTGGCTACAAGCGTTGTCTTTGGTTTACAGTCGGAGTATAAGTGACCTGGGGTAAGTAAGTAACTGGTCCTTTGGGACTGAGAACATCCTGAGTATTGTGATTTTTGGTGTAAAGCAACCATCTGTCACAAAGTCAAGCTTGTTTGGGTGGCAGACTAGATTGGAATGCCCATGGTAAGACTGTTCTAGTGCTTTAGGAGGTCACACTTTTTACTGGGTTTGTGAAATCTAGTTATAGACGATACCACCTCAGGGTTCTTGCCCTGCGTCTGGACAGCCTGCCCTGAGGTTAGCACTCTCAGTCAAGAGCCACTCCAGCCAGCATGACATTTCTGGCTCTTCCTTTGGAAATGTCACACACAAAGCTGCACAAAGCGTGGGAGCTTTGAACATAGGGCATGATTTTCAGAAGTGCACAATTGCAGTCAGTGGGACACCAGACCCCAGGGATCTCAAATTTGGCACAGATAGGCACATAGATCTGGTGCATTTTGTATCTGAGAGGCTCTGTGGGTGAACCTCCCCACCTTAGTGCACACGGTTTTGTGCTTTTCTCTGACATAAATTTCCAGTGAGACCATTTGAGCCCCCGGACCCCAGTGATCCCATCTGCAAAAAAAAAAAAAAAAAAAAAAAAAAAAAAAAAAAAAAGGAAATTATATTTGCCTCTGTGACAGAATACACCCTTGTGTTCACACCCTACACGCTATTGTAATAATCTTTGTAGAAGGTGTGGCTTGTGAGGTTGTGATTGGTTCCCTGAGGGTGTCACCTGGAACTGGGATATCACTGAGCCCCCTGATCCATCAGCCTTCTACACTGTACTGCTATTTCAAGCTGCCAAGCCCTCCAGGCTTCAACCTGCACTTTCACAGTTGCAGTACATGCAGGCAGGCCATTTAAATAGCCCCTGCATGAGAAGGCTTCAGCTAGGGCACCTCCCAGTTCCTAAGGCACACAGCCCCTATGGAGTATAACCGCAAAATTATACTGTCTTGTGCTGCACAGGGTACTGTACAGCGTAAGCTCATAAAATTCGCCCCCTCCCTCACTGTGGAGAGGAATATTCAACAGCTTTCTCCCCCTGCATTATGATTCCACACACTGATTTTAGATGAAGCAAAAACAGGTTTATTAACTATAAAAGATAGATTTTAAGTTATTATAATGGATAGCAAACAGATCAAAGCAGATTACCTAGCAAATACACAAAAAATGCAAACTAAGCTTAATATACTAAATAGATTAGAATCATAGACTCACAGATGATTAGGGTTGGAAGAGACCTCAGGAGGTCATCTAGTCCAACCCCCTGCTCAAAGCCAACACCAACTAAATCAACACCAGCCAGGTCTTTGTCAAGCCGGGCCTTAAAAACTTCTAAACAATCCCAGTTCCCTCAGCTTCTCCTCATAAGTCATGTGCTCCAGCCCCCTAATCATTTTTGTTGCCCTCCACTGGACTCTTTCCAATTTTTCCACATCCTTCATAGAATCATAGAATATCAGGGTTGGAAGGGACCTCAGGAGGTCAGATCTTGCAGTGTGGGGCCCAAAACTGGACACAGTACTCCAGATGAGGCCTCACCAATGTCGAATAGAGGGGAATGATCACGTCCCTCGATCTGCTGGCAGATTGTGGGGGATTTACAGTCTTAGCAAACATTTTTCTAGTTATGGAGCAAACATTTAAACATGCCCTTTTAATATGGGATACAGAGAATATAAGCAGGATTAATACATGCTGCATCCTACACTAAACGCCTTGTTACAAGTCTTACTCCTGTTATAGCCATACTAACCCACAGGTGTGTCAGACTAGTTTCCAGCTCTGCATTTGATAGTGTTCACTCGAGGCCTAGGGACCTTGGCATGAGCTGGCACCTGGTTTGCCAGCATCACAAGAGTCACCATTTGTCCCTCCATGACCTTACCCTGCCATCCTGAGGAGAGGCAGGGGTGGAACAAGGAGGCATATCCCCTGCAAAGAGGAAGCAAGTGGGAATGGGAAGCAGGTGTCTGTTCACTCCTCCCTTGAAGAAGTGGTAAGAGAGTGTGTGAATGCATACCTGTGCAAACATACACACGTGGACACATACATGCAGCCATGTGCACACACACATTCACATGCCCACACAACCAGGACCCTACATTTTATCATTACATTTTTCTTCCTAGTGAGCAGGCGAATGGCTGCTGAGCTCACAAAAGTGCAGTGTCACCCACTCCCTTTCCCTTGTCTCCACTGCCCCCCCCCCCCACGGTCCGTACTTCACAAGCACATCTCTCAGAGGAACCCTACCAGGGATGCTATCTCCAGGGAACACGAGGGAGGCACTGGAGAGGAAAGATGGGATGTTGGTGCCTGGGGTGATTGTGTGGGACTGGGAGCTGGGTGCTGCTGGGCCAGGCATGGGCAGGGCTGGTTAGCTGGAGCACAGCTGAGGAGTGCCTGGGGTGGTGCAGTGTGAGTCCCTGAGAGGGGAGCTGAAGGGCCTGCCAGAGGGAGGGGGAATGCCCGAGGCAGTAGCTGCGGGCACTGGGGAAGTCACCTTATGGGGAGAATGAGGGTCACGGGGGTACCTGAGGGGACAGCTGAGGGTGACTGTGGTGGGTGCCTAAACGGGAACATAGGACATGGGAGGTACGCCTAGTCCAGTATCCTGTCTCTGACAGTGGCCAGCACCAGATGTTTCAGAGGAGGGTGCAAGGACCCTGCAGTAGCACATGTGGGATAATCTGCCCCCACAGTAGGGCTCATCCTAGTCACTCATAGCTAGAGATTGGCTGAAGTCATTCCAGAATGTCTGTTAGCACTTCCTGGGAGAACTCTGGGTATCCTGGTTATTCATATAAATGAGCCATCCCTTATTACTGCCTGGCTCAGCTCGTAACTGCAACAACTTCCTGTGCCAATGAGTTCCACAGCCTAATTATGTGTTGTCTGAAAAAGTGTTCAGTGAGGCCTGGGGCCTTGGCATGAGCTGGCACCTGGTCTACCAGCATCACAGTGTGTTTCTAGTGGGGTCCTACAGGGACTGGTGCTTGGCCCTGTGCTATTTAACATTTTTTTTAATGACCTGAAAGAAAATGTAAAATTATCATCGATAAAGTTTGCAGATGACACAGAGATTGAGGGATGGCAAATAACAAAGAGGACAGGTCACTGATAACAGTGATCTTGATCAGTTGGTAAGCTGGGTGCCAACAATGCATTTTAATATGTGTGACGGGCTGGTCACCCCGCACAGGGCCTGGCAGGTTTAAAATGGCTAAGGGAGCCAATTTCACTGCCCAGGCTGCACCTGGAGAAGAAGACAGGGAGCAGGGATTTAGTAGAGCAGGCTCAGCTGGGCAGGAACCAGCGGTGCCGATATAAACCAAAAAGCTGGCAACAGAAGGGGTGGGAGGGAAGGAGTTTGCAGCCAGTCCCTGGGAGAAGGGTGTGGCTTGGCAAACCCAGAGAAGGGGGAGAGCCAGAGAGGTAGGCAAGGCTCGGGGGGAAAGCAGCAAGGTGTGGGGTTGGTCAGACCTTGGCTGCTGATTAGAGGGTCCCTGATCCAGGACCCAGAGTAGAGGGCAAGCCCGGGTTCCCCTACCAGCTGATGATAAGGTGGCACCCATGGGGCAGTGAGCAGGAAGACTGCTTGAGTCCATTTGTCAAGATAGCCCGGAAGCGGGGGTATGGTGACCTGTCTGGAGGGCTGAGTCATGAAGAGGAGGCTGCGGTTCCTGGAGCGAGAGGGGTCTGCAGCGACAGAATGATGGAAAAGACACTGCTGGGGGAGGGTGCAATGCCTGGCCAGAGCTAATCCTCAGGATGGCCAGCAGGAGGTGCCACCAGCAGTGAGTGAACCCAGTAAAAATATGGCTAAATGTAAATGGAGACATCTAGCAACAAAGAATGCAGCCCATGCTTACAGGATGGGGGACCCTATCCTGGGAAACAGGGACTCTGAAGAGGACTTAGGGCTTGTGGTGGACAATCAGCTGAATATGAGCGCCCAGTGCAGCCTTGGGGTCAAAAGGAATAATGTGATCCTTGGATGCATAAACAGGGGAATCTCTAGTAGAGAGGTTATTTATTTGCTGTTGGTGCAACCACTGCTGAAACCCTGTGTCCAGTTTTGGTGCCCACAGTTCAAAAAGGATGTTGACAAATTGGAGAGGGGTCAGAGAAGAATAATGAACAGATTAGAAAACATGCCTTAAAGTGACCCAAGCAGCTCAACAGATTTAGCCTAAGAAAGAGAAGGTTAAGGGGTGACTTGATCACAGTCTGTAAGTACCTACATTGGGACTAGATATTTGATACTGGGCTCTTCAATCTAACAGAGAAAGGTCTAACACAATCCAGTGGCTGAAAGTCAAAGCAAGACAAATTCAGGCTGGAAATAGGGCATATAGTGTTAACAGTGAAAGTAATTAACCATTGGAACAACTTACCAAAGATTGTGGTGGATTCTCCCATGATCACACAGTTTCCATAGCTGGAAACCAGTCTTGCTTACCTGTGTGTTAGCATTGTCACAATAAACATTAGATTTTAAGTTGGTAAGACTCTGTTCAGTGTATGCTTGGAGGATGCTGCATGTATTGTTCTCACTTAACTACACTCCATGTTATAAAGTGATCACAAGCATTTGCATTGTAAACTTCTAGGACTATGTAACTCACCAAACAGGGGAAAAGCCTTGTGAATGCAAATGATGGTATTTTACAAGAAGATGTTAAATCCTGTTCCTTAAACACAAACGAGCCATTGTGCAAGATCAAGGATCAAAGACTTTAACTGCTGTCCCACTTTAAGGGACCTGAGTGGGAACTTTTGCTGTCAGTTTAGTTTCTGTGAGAAGAAGCTATAAACATGGCCACAAGGAAAAATTCTTCATCTCTGGACTGTTTGGATTCTAACAGGGAAGAATAACTGAACGAGAAGACGGAGATCCCCAGAGTTACTCTGGGTAGCCCTAAAAGACTTTTGGGAAACTGGCAGATACTACATCTCTGCTACACTTTGAAATTATAGACTGTGACTCATCTGTACATATATTTTACTTGCTTTAACCTCTCAATAACGCTCATTCCTTTTTCTTAGCTAAAAACCCTTTAGTTAGTTTTACTATAGAATTGGCAACCAATGTTACCGTGTGAGATCTAGGATGCAAATGGATCTGGGTGAGTGAATGGTCTTTCGGGACAGAGTATAACCTGAATGTTGTGTGATTTTTGGTGTAAGTGACCATTTATCATGTAGTCCAGCTTGGCTGGGTGGCAAGGTAGACTGGAGTGTCTAAGACGACTGTCTGTGACTCCATTATAAGACTATTGTAGTACTTTGGGAATTCACATTTGGTACTGGGATGGTGAAGTCTAATTATAGAACATACCACCAGTTGGGATGTCTGTCCTGCTTTCTGACAGTCTGCCCTGAGATTGGCACTCACGGTCGTGAGCCATTCCAGACAGTGTAACACACACCTGTTCAATTCCCCATTTACAATTACATGTTGAGAGCTATTCATTAGCTATCTTTTAATTTTAATGTGTGCCATGTTAATTTTATATTCTAGTTTTTTAATCAAAATGCTGTGTGATACCAAGTCAAATACCTACAGAAGTCTAAGTATATTACATCAACACTTTTACTTAACAGGACCTATTTTCCATGTTAATTGGCATCAATTATATCACCCTTCTTTAATTCTTTATTATTCGAGTCCAGGATCAGCAATTCTGGTTTGCCTGGAATTGATGTCAGACTGACAGGCCTGTTAACCATTTTTATATATTGGCTCAACATTAGCTTTCTGCCAGTCTTTTGGAACGTCCCTGGAGTTCCAAGACCTCAACATAATGGTCTAATGAGCTCCTCAGGATGCTGTTTTAAAATTATAGAATGCGAGTTATCCAGACCTGCTGATTTTAAAATGTCTGAATTTAGTAACTGCTGTCTAAAATCCTCCTGCAATACTAATGGAACGGAAAGAGTGTTATCATATGATATGACTACAGCATCTGTTCTTGACCCAATTACTGAAGAGAGAATTTTATTGAGCACTTCTGCATTATTGTTGATAATTCTACCATCTCCATCTAGTAACTGACCAATACTATTGTTAGGCATTCTTTTTGTTTCTATTATACTTAAAAAATGTCATCTTATTGTCCTTAACTTTGCTGGCCATAAATTTCTCCTTGACTTTTTGCTTCCCTTATCAATTTTCTACATTTCCTAGCTTCTGATTTATATTCATTATTATCAACTTCCCTTTCTTCATTTGTTACATTAAAAAAAAAAAGCTTCCCTCACTTCCCCTCTAAACCAAGTGGGTTTTTTAAATCAATTTGGCTTTCTTCCTCAATTGTGAGAGTGTGGCTTAGAGTGCAGTGTTCCCTCTAATTTTCCTCACCCATGTGTGGATTTAATTTTATGTGCACCAATATGGAGGTGATGTGTGATACATGACCTTCATATTGGTGCACATAACAAAACTCATGTGGTGGGGGTGTGGCCAAGGGGTTCGGCGTGTGGGAGGGGGCTCAGGGCTGGGGCAGATGGTTGGGGTGCAGGGGTGTGAGAGCTCTGGCTGGGGGTGCAGGCTCTGGGGTGGAGCAGAGAGTTGGGGTGGGGGCTTAGGGGGTCTCCAGCTGGAGGTGTAGGCTCTGGGGTGTGGCTAGGGATGAGGGGTTTGGGGTGGAGGAGGGTGCTCCAGCGGGGAGAGGGGATTCTCCCCAGCAGCACCTGGGCTGGGGGATAGAGGCACCTCTCCCTGCTGCGGCGCCTCCGGTGCTGGTTGGGGACCAGGCGCCCCTCCCCCAGCCAGTCCCCTGGCAGGTTCCCTGAGTGCCTGCATGGCACTAAAAAGGCTGCTGCACGGACATGCAGCTTACAGGGAATTGAGGTAGAGTGTTCTTAAAGAATTACCACTTATCATTCACATTTTTCTGATTACATTCTCTGGGCAAAGGGCTAAACTGGGCCTCTGTGCTGGAGGAATCTCCTTCCAGCGACCATGGAGGAGCCGTCGATGCCGGAGTGTGTCTGCTGACAGTCGCCGTCAGAGACCGGAGAGGGATGATCGATGACAGTACTGGGGTGAACGGTAGTGACATCGAGGAGTCTGGAGCCTGGATGGGGATTGTTCCCATGTGGCAGGTGACAGGGAACAGCGATACGACGTAAACCGGTAGGAAGGCGAGCGGTGCCGGTAGTATGGAGATGATGTTGATCTCTAGGCGAACCTTGCATAGGTAACGGTGACCACGATCACGGTGCCGGTGACCAACGGTAAGCACCAAGGGTCTGGGGAGCGGCTCTGGGGATTTGCGATGCAGGGGTGGGGAGCGCTGTTTCGTCTCGGAGGAACGATGGCGCTCTGCTACCCCCACAGAGGTCGCAGCGGCTGGCTTGCCCTCCTGGGGAGCCTTTGCCGCTTCCTGCTGCCCCCACTGCACCGATGGTGCCAGCGGCGGGCTCTGCTCTCTTTGCACCAGGGAGACCTGGGCAGGTGCTGGTGCTGATGGGGGCTTGGGTTCCAAACAGCTCCTTGAGTCAGTGATGGACCTTTCGAGGGGCTCAGAGTTTCAGCTAGAGAGGCCTGCACTCGTGGCTCTGGGGTGGTCAGGTGAGCCAAACCAGGTCCCTTGCCTGAACGCCCTTGGGCCTTTTTTGTCTGGTGCTGCGGAGCTGTGCTTCTGGGTCGTCTTCTTAGGCACTGGGGAAATCAATTGGGGCCGAGTGGTGCACTAAGCACCGATGCCGAGGTACTTGCCGATTCCTGGCAGGATAGCTCAGATGCCGGGCGAAGGGCCCTCTCCGTGAGAAGGGCTCCAAGTCTGGTATCCTGCTTCTTTCTGAGCTTGTGGCCCAAACGGCACTTCTTGACGTGTGATTCGCCCAAGCATTGAGACAGCTGCCATGGGGATCACTAACAGGAATAGGCCTGCTACAGTCTGTGCAAGGTTTGAACCCGGGGGACCGGGCCATGCCCCATCTGGGGCAAAGTCCCACTAGGGACTCTAACTATTAACTAACTACAAGAAACAATTAAAACTATTTACAAAGCACTAAGGCTTAATAGCTCTTAACGAGGCAAAAACAACCGCCGACCACTGGTGAAGCAAGGGAGAGAGGTGCTCCAACTAACCACCATGGGCGGTAAGAAGGAACTGAGAGGGCATAGGGATGGCGGCGCCTGATATACCATGCCATGAGCGCACCACTCCAGGGGCGCCACAGCAGTCCCTACGGATACCGCTAAGGCAAACGTCTCTGACGGCCGTGCACGTGGGTGCGCGCACACCTACAATGGAATTGACATAAGCAAACACTCTGTAGAAATGAGAGACACACACCCATACACCCACTCTTTTTCAGCCACATCAGGCACTGCACTTACCCTGTGGGATGGAAGGAGGCCAGGTTCTGTGGGGTTGCTCTAAGGTCTCCTGAGAGAGGCAGTGCCAGTAAGACAATCGTTTCCCTTTTCTTTCCCCACCAGCCCCACACAAAGGGAGTCTCCACAGCCCACAAAGCAGAGGCCTGGGCCTGCCCTGTGTGCTCCTTGTGCCCCTAGCAGGGTCTCAGACTGTGAGCTATGCCGAGAAATTCCCAGGAGGATCCTAACAGTGAGTTACTCCTGGGGAAATTCTGTGCCACTGCGCAGTGCAGAGGTTGTGCAGAAATTAATGTTCTGCGCAGAATTTCCTTTTTCCTCCCTAGAAATGGGCTGCAGAGCTGTTGGCTGCCACTAGGGGCTGCTGGAGACGGCAGAGCCCAGCTCGCAAAAAGAAGATACTGCTAGAGGGAGGGAGGGCTGGAGGGTTCCCAAGAACTGCAGTACCCGCACTCCGTGAAGGAAGGAGGCGGCACGCAGGAAACTCCACACAAGCCCAAGACCCAGCATCAGGCTGTGTGATAAATGAAGGGGCGGGGGGGAGGTAGCTCCCTTTTATAGACACCCAGCCTGCCAGTTAGCTATAAAGTCCCTTTTAGTGGCTGTTCTCTGCTTATTTACCTGTAAAGGGTTAAAAAGTCCCCCAGGTAAAGGAAATGGAGTGAGCACCTGACCAAAAGAGCCAGTGAGAAGGCTAGAACTTTTTTTAATGGGGGGGGGGGAACTTCCCCTTTGTCTTTGTTGTTTTCTGGGAAAGAGGGGAACAGGGAGCAGTTATGCTGTGAGAAGCTTTAAGCCAGGTATGATCATAGGTCATCAGATCAAACCTAGAACTACTTATTTGAAACCCCCAGATGTGTAAGTAGATCAGCAATGTTTAAAAGATGTGATTAGGTTTATTTCTGTTTATTTCTTATGGCGAGTGGACTCCTCTGTGCTAACCCCAGATGCTTTTGTTTGCTTGCAACCTTTAAGCTGAACCCCAAGAAAGCTATTTTGGGTGCTTAATTTTTGGAATTGCTCTTTTAAAATCTAGCAAAAGCCTAAGTTCCAGATGTATTTTCTTTCTTCTTGTTTTTTATAAAATTTACCTTTTTTAAGAACAGGACTGGATTTTTGGTGTCCAAAGAGGTTTGTGCACATGTTGTTTTGTTAGCTGGTGGCAACAGCTAATTTCCTTTGTTTTCTCTCTCAGCTCTTCCCTGGAGGAGGGTGAAAGGTCTTGAGGGAAGCCGCAGGAAGGAATTCCCAAGTGCGCCTTCCTGGGTTCCAAAAAAGGGGTTTTGCATTTGGGTGGTGGCAGCATTTACCAAGCCAAGGTCAGAGAAAAGCTGTAACCTTGGGAGTTTAATACAAGCCTGGAATGGCCAGTATTAATTTTTAGACGCCTGGCAGGCCCCCACCTTCTGCTCTCGAAGTGCCAGAGTGGGGAATCAGCCTTGACATGGTGGTAGTGGTGGGATCATTTTGAACCAGAAGCACAGACCTCAGGATTTTAAAAGGACAAATTTTTCCTTTTGCCTGCTTGAAAGCCAGGGAGTTTTTGTTTCTTCTTTTTTCTTTGCTGCCTGAGGGGGAACAGGCACGCAAAGGAATCAGCCTGCAAAGCCAGGGAGTCCAACTAGCAGTTTATTTTTTTTTCTCTTTTCTATCTTCATGGCAACTAAATAGTTAGGCTAGAATAGGGCAGCCTGTGCATGAGGTTGAGGGCAGGCATCGAAACCTTAGAAAAAACAGTCTTCCCAAAGCGGCACGCTACGGAGAAGACAGACCCAGATCAAGCCCAGACATCCAGCTCCATGATGGAAATGCAGGGAGGGGATGGGGAAACGGGGACTTCCGAGGAGGGAAGGGTCAGCCCTCCCCCGACTGAGATCCAGGTGCCAAGATGGAGGGATGGCCTTAACTCAGGCCGAGTTCTAACTGAGGCAGAAAGGAATTTCTACCTAGAGATGAAGCGCTTGGAAGCGGAGGACAAGCGCTTGGAGGCAGAAGTGGAGGCAAAGCGCTTGGAAATGAAGTGCTTGGAGGCAGAAGCGGAGGACAGGAGAGAGGTGAAGTGCTTGGAAGTGGAGCTGAAGTGCTTAGAGCTGGAAAGGGCTAAGCTGGATCAAGCAGGTAACCCTCACAGTCCTTCTCCACGTACTGCCACTCCCCATTCCAAGAAATTCCCCACATACAAGGTAGGCGATGATAGAGGCCTTCTTAGAACATTTTGAAAGGGCCTGCCTTGGGCACAACACCCCTATAGACCAGTATATGGTGGAGCTGAGGCCGCAGCTCAGTGGACCCTTAACAGAGGTGGCAGCTGAAATGCCTAAAGAACACATAAACGAGTATGAACTTTTTAAACAAAAGGCCAGAATTCGAATGGGGCTAATGCCCGAACATGCCCGTTAGCAGTTCAGAGCCCTATGGTGGAAACCAG
Source organism: Terrapene triunguis (assembly GCF_002925995.2). NCBI lineage: Eukaryota > Metazoa > Chordata > Testudines > Emydidae > Terrapene > Terrapene triunguis. The sequence goes on along the minus strand of NW_020664805.1, from coordinate 1,569,688 downwards.
ACGTGGCATTTTCCCGACACGCCTACTACATTGTAAAAAATTGGGATGCCTGGGTATCAGGAGCAAGTGTTACATCTCTGGAAGATCTGTCTCTCCTAATACAAATGGAGCAGTTCTTAGAGGGTGTTCCTGAGGAAATAGAAAGGTACATCCTAGATGGGAAGCCCAAAACTGTAATCGAGGTGGGGGAGATTGGAACCAAATGGGTGCAGGTGGCGGAGAAGAAGAAAGCTAGTAGCAGTTGGAGTGGATACCAGAAGGGGCAATCCGAGACGACACCCCACCATTGGGGTCAGTCCAAAGCCCCACCTCACAAGGAGGAGCCCTCCACACAGTCAGGGAGACCACAGATGCCCTCTTGTCCCACCATTCCACTCTCCAACCACCAGCCTCGCCCCAGCCGACAATCAGCTGGGCGATGCTTCAAATGTAATGAGCTGGGGCATGTGAAGGCCAACTGCCCCAAGAGCACCAACCGACTACAACTCATCACCCCGGAGTCCCACCAAGAGCCTCAGGCCCAGATGTCTCCCAAATACCCCCAGAGAGAAGGGAAACTGTAAGTGTGGGCGGGAGGAAGATTACTGTGTGGAGAGACACTGGAGCACAGGTGTCAGCTATCCACCAATCCCAAATTCATCGACCCAGAGGCCCAAGTGACGGTGCTACCCTTTAAGGCCAATTCTTTTAACTTGCCTACAGCCAAGTTGCCTGTTCAGTACAAGGACTGGTCAGGAATATGGACTTTTGCAGTCTATGACGATTATCCTATTCCCATGCTGCTGGGAGAAGACTTAGCCAACCATGTGAGGCTAACAAAAAGGGGGGGGATGGTCACCCACATCCAGACTAAACAGGACTCCACACTTAACTCCATTCCTGAGCCTCCTGCAAGGGCCCAGTCTGAAAAAAAGATATATTAGAATTGGAAAAGGTATAGAGAAGGGCAACAAAAATGATTAGGAGTATGGAACAGCTTCCATATGAGGAGAGATTAATAAGACTGGTACTTTTCAGCTTGGAAAAGAGATGACTAATGGGGGATATGATAGAAGTCTATAAAATCTTGATTGGTGTAGAGAAAGTGAATAAGGAAGTGTTATTTATTCATTCTCATCACACAAGAACTAGGGGTCATCCAATGAAATTAACAGGCAGCAGGTTTAAAACAAACAAAAGGAAGTATTTCTTCACACAATGCACAGTCAACCTGTGGAACTAGTTGCCAGGGGATGTTGTGAAGGCCAAAACTGTAACAGGTTCAAAAAAGAGCTAATAAATTCATGGAGGAGAGATCCATCAATGGCAATTAGCCAGGATGGTCAGGAATGCAACCTCATGTTCTGGGTGTCCCTAGCCTCTGACTGCCAGAAGGTGGGAGTGGATGACAGGGGATAGATCACTTAGGAAATTGCCCTGTTCATTCTCTCTCAAGTATCTGGCATTGGCCACTTTCGGGGTACAGGATACCGGGCAAGATGGACCATCAGTCTGACGCAGTATAGCCGTTCTTATGGCCTTAGCCATGAGACCATCCTCTTTCTTCTTGCTGTCCCTGCCTCATTCACTACATACTTTGCCACAAATGAGGCAGGGGTCTTACAGATTCCATTCTCAGAGCAGTGTCTGTCCAGAGCACTGAGTGATACAAGGATCTGGTGGAAAAAAATAGTATGGGCTCATGTAATTAAAGGTGGTATAATGCAGATGCAAAAGGAGGCTGAATTAAAGTTGCACAAGAAACCTTAATTCCTGCATTTTCTAACTTGGGAGGGCCTTGCCTTGCTTTGAACATGGAGTTTTGTGTTTAATTTCCTAATTTAAAAACAAACAGAAATTCCATCATGTGGCACTATGTTGACTACAGCTTGGATTAGGAACAGTGTTTGACTTTAGCTCCACGACACAGAGCTCTGCCATTTGAGCAAAGGATGAACTGGTAGCAGTAGTAAGCTGTACACTGCTAGAGGGGGATGAGACACACAGAAGATTTTTTAGAAGCTCATAATGGCCTAACTGGGGTGAATTTTCCCAGGGACACCAAACAGCCCCTCCTTGACACCAGCACAGCCCTCCTGCCAGATTCCAAGCCCTTGCTCCAAAACACGGGGCCAGCATAGGGTTGTAATCATGTTTCAACATGGTCAAAGCACCGTATTGTCCCTTGAACTCATTCCAGAAACCTTCCAAACTCTTGGCATGGGGAATTTCAGCCTGAACAGTTAAAACAGGGCGAAGTTATAATCCACTGAAACCAGGGTGGTATAAGTGCTGGGCAACCTTCACCACAGACACTGTTACCCATGACCAGGCCCTCCTCTGGGGAAAATGCTTTTTGCTCCTTAGTAGCTGGGTGCACTAGGTGGGGTGTGATTCAGCTGATGCAGCCACAGTGCAGCTGGCCCTACTGGCAGGCAGAAAGAGGACTGAAGAGCTTTCCCACCCTAGCTGTAGCCCTGCATGCTGGAGGGGGGGAGGCTGGCCCCGCCCTGCCCATGCATGTTGGGTGGATGTTTGCATTTGGAAGGCATTGCAGGGAATGTTTCTGACACGTGTGCGCTTTTCCAGCTAGTGCCCCCATGTCCCCTCTGCCGGTAATTGCTACATCCTCCTCTGACTTGAAAACTAGCCTGACCCCTTCTGCATTCCCTGGGCTGTCCGCTGCTCTCCCAGCTCGGGTGAAGAGCTGCTCTTGCTTTCTGGCTGCAGGGCTGTAGTAGCAGGTAGCCGGGCCTCTCCGTTCACAACTCCTATGCCAGCAGGGAGAGAACCCGGTCAGAACCGAGCACAGGCAGTCCCAATGGAGAGGGGATTTAGGCTTTGCTATTCAGCTCCCCCCATTCCCCTCCCTGCGGCACTTGCGCAGCACAAATGTTGTGTGGTCATGTACGAGTGACGCCAGCTTTAAGCTCAAGGCATTGGCTCTGTGGAGTCCCAGTCATATCAGGAATGGGGGCTCTGCTGGGTGACTCCCCAGGACTGTCCAGGGAGCCCAGACGCTCTGCCAGTGACTCCTGTTCATGCAAACTGGGATAGCCTAGAAGCTGAGGCTGTTTGAGAGAAAGGATGAACCACCACAGCCCTGGGGCACATGGCTCCATGAAGGAGCGACTGGGGGCCATTGTGGGGTGGCCTAACCCCCCCCCCCCCCCCTCCCCCCAGAGGGGACACCAGAGGAGATGGCAGGGCAGAGCCCTGCTGTGCTGAGTGAGGCAGTCAGAGGGGAAGGACTGGATTTATTGAGTCATGACTTGTTACATCACAGTTTGAGAATTCTCCTTCCCGCCTCCGAGGACATCGGTTTTACTTCCAGGTAAAAGTGCGCAGAGACGCTTCACAGTTTGAATGCTTCCTGTAAGCAGAACTGAGGCAGAGTGACAATGGCAAACTCCAAATCGCCATGGCGGCCATATGAAAAAATAATACAAACTCTTCTCTTTAAATATATTACAGAAAATTAACCTGAATAAACGTAGCATGAACAGCACCGCACTGCAAAAACCACCAGGGGGGCACCCTCCAGACCAGAGCCCCTCTGCCAGCGCTTTCCCACAGAGACCCCGCATGGTGCTGGGCACGGGGGCGGCAGCCCCCTCATGGAGCCTTTGTAGTGGGTGGGAAAGGAAATGAAACCAGCTGTCCCCCCCCACACCCTCTCCCCAGGTTCAGAAAACCCAGAGCTGTGGGCTTGTGACAAACGCGGGCGGGGGGTTGGAGGGGCGCACACCCTCCATAGAGGGACACATTAGCAGGCATGTGAAGGGAGCAGGAGTCACATACGCTGCAAGACAGACATGCACATCACTGTACAGTTACGGGAAAAGAGACGCTCCAGCCACATGTGCAGGGAGTTGCGCCACCTTCAAGGGACTCCGCACGTACTCTCTCTCTCTCACACACACAGGCAAGACACCGCCACATCTGCTCCAAGAGACACACCCAGAGCACACACATGCTCCTACCCCACAGAAAACGCTCACGCTGCCGGGTGCCTCGCCCCAGCGAGCTGTGCTCCAGCTCAACAGGAATTTTGCTGGGGGAGCTCTACAGCCAGTCACCCAGGAGGGCTCCTGTCCCTCTGGCTTGGGCTCTGCATCTGGGACCTCAGGCGGACGTGGCGTGAACATGGAAGCAGGGACTGTGACGGCCCGGGAGATACACAGTGCAATCCTAGAGAGAGGGGAGCTGGCTCCTAGAACACCAGGGCATAAGAGAGGCCAAGGCCCCTGAGCAGAGCTGGGAGACGTTTAATGAGAGAGGAGATGTGCCAGAGGAGAGCAGAGGCGGTGGCGCGCCCCAGCAGCCCGCCAGCAGGGCAGGAATGGGCCTGGGATCAGACCCCCTGTGGGGAGCGCTCCCCTCTGCTGGAGGGCCCAGGTCCCTTTCTCAGATCCGGCTGGCCTCATGCCAAGGTGTTCTTGCACTGAACTAAACGCTAGTAAAGACACGGGGGCTGTAGGCCCAGGGAGGAGAGGGTAAGGAGGGAGTGACACACAGGGACCCCGAAAGGGAAAAGAAAGAGTTCGTGGGACCCCTGGCCATTTCTATGGAGGGGGTATTGCAACAGTTATCTACTGGGATCAGAGGCACCCAGCCCCGAAGCAACACCCCCGCCTCCCGCACCATCAGAGAGACACACACCCGACTTGCACATGCACCCCATCACACGCATGCACACGCCTGCAGAGCGCCAGTGAGCTCCCAGCAGGCCCCACTGGCCCAGAGAACCCTTTAGCTTTGCAGTGCAAGTTCACAAACCCAAGGCACCACTTTGACAGGCCAAGCGGCTGCACAGGGGAAGGCCGGGGCACCCTGCAGGCGCTGAGCGAGGCCCAGTGCCCCCCAGCCGCTGGGGCAGAGCCTGGGGTGGGAGCGAGTCAGTGCCTCCTCACGCTCTGAGGAGTGTGCAAAGGGCTGTGCAGGCAGGCGGCTCACCAAGGAGTAGGGGAGCGGGGCTGCAGGCTGTGCTCAGCTCCCGCAGGCCCTGCCACATGGCAGGCTGCTGCACACCCAGCATGCTGAGGGGCCCCTTCCTGGCCCCAGGCTCTGCATGGGGAGGGGCTATGTACAGTCAGGACCAGCGGCTTGCTGCCGTCCCGTGGGGGCCATGGGCAGGGAGGCAGGGAGCTGGGGAAAGTGCAGTGGGTGGGGAGGGCTGGCTCCCCCAAGGGAACTGAATGGCAAACACGGCAAGGGAAGCAACCAAACTGGCCTTGCCGAGAGGGCTCGGCCACCGGCTGCTGCTGAGGCACCCCAGAGATCCAGCCCTGGGGGGGGCCGGTGGCAGGAGGGGGCAGTGCTTGCCCTCTGGGCTGTGCTCCCCATGCGCTGTGAGTGTGAGGGAGGAGCGTGTGAGAGCTCTCCCCCCACGCCGGGGCTGGCTACTGCCTACGGCCCGGTGCTCAGTCAGGGACCTCGGGGTGCATGGGCAGCCCGCCCTCGCCCCGCCGGTACGACTCCCAGAAGGCCCGATCCAGCTGCTCCAGCTGTGAGCTCAGCGGCAGGTGGATCTCCAGGTGCATGTGCAGTGCTTCCAGCCACTGTGCCAGCCTGGGGAAGGAGGGCCTGGGGGAGAGAGGCCAGGTTAGATCCTGAGCGCGAGGGGAACCCTTCCCCCGCCACAAGGGCAATCCCTCCCCCCCCAGCACCTGAGCACAAAGATCAGACCCTCCCCCCCCAGCACTCTAAGCACTTGGGTCAGACCCCTCCCCACAGCACCCCGGGGTGCAGGGGTTAGACCCCTCCCCCCAGCACCCTGAGCATGGGGGTCAGACCATAGCATCCCGGGACACAGGGGTCAGACCTCTCCTCACTCAGTCTGCGCTTAGCACGAGGGTCAGAGGGGGCACTTAGCCCCAGGGGGAGAGCGCCCTCTGCAGGGGGCAGGAGCACTGTTCAACTCCCCCCTCCAGCCCAGAGTCTCTCGTTCTGTCAGCAGGGAGCAAGGTGTATGGGGCGTTGCTGTGCGAGTGTTTATGGGGCCAGCGATCCCTTTCCCTTCCCCACACTCGCTGCCTGTGACTGGCCAGGGTTCCCCTGCTCACCTCTTCTCAGGGTCGAGGTCGCAGCAGCGCACGGCGATGGGGAAGAAGCTCGGGGGGCAGGCAGGGGGGCAGTATCGCTCCAGGAACCCTCGCACATTGAGGCCGAAGTCCATGGTCCTGGGCAGGTAGTCGGGGTCGGCGCTGACCCGGCCGATGATCTGGGGATGGGGGAGCACAGGGGTTAGGAGTGGGACACAGCACAACTCAACGGAGAGCTCCGTCCAGGCACCTAGCGCTGCAGGGACACCCGGACACAGGAACTGGGGGCTTGGGCAAGGGGCGGAAGGGGGTGGGGGCAGGGCTGAGGGGTGCACTTGCCTCGCACAAGAGAATGCCAAATGAGAAGATGTCGACTTTCTCATCGTAGCTCCTGCCTGCGGGGAGAGAGGAGACGGGTCAGCCCCCACCAGGCCCTGCTCCCCCTGCCCCTTACTCTGCCCTCCGGTGGCATGAGGACAGGCAGGCCCAGCACTCCCAGGTCATGGATGTGGCCCCCGGCTGCAGATGCCCGTGATGCCCTGGCTGCCCTGAGTCTGGCGCTCCCAACCGTGCCCCAGCCTCTCCACTTACCATTGATCATCTCCGGGGCCATCCAGTAGGGGTTCCCCACCACCGTGTAGCGCTTCTTGCGGTCCGGTTTCTTCAGGTTCTTGAGCTGCTCAGGCTGGTTCTTTTCATCCACCATGAGCCGGGCCAGCCCGAAGTCAGCCACCACCACACTCCTGTTCTGAGCAGGAGAGACGGGCACAGGTCACCGGGCGCAGGCAGAGGCCAAGGCAGCTGCTTGCAGCCACTCGTGGTAGAAGAGCCACGCAGCGCCGAGGCTGGAGTCAGCCCCCGCCGCACACCAGCCTGGGCCTTCTCAGCCACAGCTGCTGGTCGGCTGCCCTGCTCCCAGCCAGGCCCAGGGCTCTGTGCAGAGGCCAAGATGGGGCCTGGGCCTGGCTCAGCAAACAGCAGCACTTACCTCCCGCACCAGGCAGTTGTGAGAGTTGAGATCGCGATGGATGATGTTCATCGAGTGCAGATAGGCCTGGGGGAGCAAGGACCGGGGTCAGAACGGCACCAACTCACTGTGCCCTCTTGCATGGGGGCAGCACGCTGGCACTCAACCCTGCTTACGGCACCCCTGCCTGTACATGCACAGCAACGCCCCCATAAACACCCG
>NW_020664805.1:1562377-1562466 GCF_002925995.2 Terrapene triunguis | reverse complement strand
CACCTCTACATACACAGCAATGCCCCCATAAACCACCCCCGCCTGTACATGTACAGCAACACCCCCATAAACACTCCCACTTGTACATG
>NW_020664805.1:1554572-1561977 GCF_002925995.2 Terrapene triunguis | reverse complement strand
CATACACCCGCACAGCGCCCCCGCTGTACATGTACAGCAACACCCCCCATAAACACTCCCACTTGTACATGTACAGCAACATACACCCGCACAGCGCCCCCGCTGTACATGTACAGCAACACCCCCCATAAACACTCCCACTTGTACATGTACAGCAACATACACCCGCACAGCGCCCCCGCTGTACATGTACAGCAACACCCCCCATAAACACTCCCACTTGTACATGTACAGCAACATACACCCGCACAGCGCCCCCGCTGTACATGTACAGCAACACCCCCCTAAATACCCGCACAGCGCCTCCACCTCTACATACACAGCAATGCCCCCATAAACACCCACACAACACCCCCGCCTGTACATACACAGCAACACCCCCATAAAACACTCCCACTTGTACATGTACAGCAAATCCCCCTAAATACCCACACAGCGCCTCCACCTGTACATGCACAGCAACGCCCCCATAAACACCCACACAGCGCCTCCACCTGTACGTGCACAGCAATGCCCCCATAAACGCCTGTACTGTGCCTGCCTGTACATGTACAGCATCTATAGACTATCACTGAGCTCCCGACTGTTCCCCCCAGTGGTGCAAGTAGTAATCATTTCTTGCCGGTATGCTGCATTCATGGGAGAGACACAAAGGGGGGGCACGTGACCTCCCCACGTGACTCCTCCCCACCCCGTCCCCAGCCTGGGGCCCCCGCACTCTCCCCGTCCCCTCCCCATGATCCACATCCATCCCACATTACCTGCGGGGGGGCTCTGTTCTCTTCCTGCTGCACCAGAGACTTCTGCTATACAGACTCCAGGCCGGAGAACTCAGGAGATGCAGCTGCGTGGAAGGGCTGGGGGCCGGGCTGGGAGCAGTATAGCCGCACCGAAGGAGTTGCTGGCGTTCTGCTCATTTCCCCACTGGGAACCGCAGCAAGGAAAGGAGCAGAATGCCAACAGCTCCACCGGCTGCTGTACCCCACGCCGAGTCCTCCGGTGGGGCTGCTGTACAGACAGAGGAGACACAGCTCCATGGAAGGGCTGGGGGCGGGCTCCTCCTCTGTCTTTCCAGTACGCCGTACCAGCATTCCCCTGCATGCATTCCCTCTTGTACCTTTGTTTGGAGTGTCCCATTGCCCCCACCAGTGAGCCAGGTGTGTATGTGCACAGCAAACCCTCCCACAGCAACTCAACCCATGGGCAGAGTGCCCAGCCCCTGGCATCACCTCTGCTGGGACCCCACACTCACCATCCCAGACGCAATGTCCTTGGCAAAGCTCACGCGCTGACTCCATGGGTACTGGCTGTCCTGCAGGTGGAAGGGTTCCATTAGTGACAGGAGAGGGAAGAGGTGCTTGCCTGCACCCGTCCTAGAGCAGTTGCTAGGTCATGGCTCACAGCCTGCCCCGAAGCGATCAGCAATGGCTTGCATGGGCACAGCCCAGCCACCCCTGCCCCAGGAGAGCTCTGGCCACAGGAGCGCCGCCAGCTTTTCTGCCGCCGAAATACCGCCGCGGTCGCCGCCCCCCAAATTGTAGTGCCCTAGGCGACCGCCTAGGTCGCCTAATGGGTTGCGCTGGCCCTGCCTGGCCATAGTCCGCACGGGCACAGCCCAGCTACCCCTGCCCCAGGAGAGCCCTGGCCATAGTCCGCACGGGCACTGCCCAGCCACCTCAATGTTCTACCAACAGTGTCATAACATCCAAGATTTCTCATGTCCAACCCCCGAGTTGTGCCCAGGGCTCTAGCCTGGGGCAGCTCCCCTGCTCACCATGCTCTTTATGATGCCTCGTAGGGTCCCCCCCTTGATGTATTCTGTGATGAAATTCAACCTCTTGTCCTTGTACAGCACCCCGATAAACTTCAGCACGTTGGGGTGCTCTAGGCACCGCATCACTTTCACCTGAGGGAGCCAAAGCACCATGGTCATCATATCATGGATCCCAAGGCCAGCAGGGTCACTGTGACCATCTAGTCTGACCCCTGTAGAGCACAGGCCGGAGACCTGCCCCATAGTTATTCCTAGAGCAATGGCCCATCTTGATTTAAAATAGAATCCATCACAACCCTGGTCAGTTGTTCCAAGCGTTAATTACTCTCACAGTTAAAAAAACTCACCTTATTTCTAACCTACCCCTGTCCAGTTTCAGCTTCCAGCCATTGGGTCTTGTTAGACCTTTGTCTGCTAGACTGAAGAGCCAAATTTCTGTTCCAGACTGAGATCAGCTCACCCCTTCACCTTCTCCTTCTTAGGCTAAACCAAGCCTGCACAACTCGTAAAGTGGCAAGGGCCATATTACTCCAAAGAAAACAGCTAAGGGCCGTAACCCCCTGAGCGCCGCCAACCCCCCCCCCACCAGCGCCACCCGCCCCACGGAAACAAACCATCCTTCCCCAGCGCCGCCCCACCGAAACAGCAGTATTGAACCTTGGTAATATGTTATAGCGGGCCCCTAAGGTAGTATAATTAAGGTAAAAGAAAAATGTCTTTTTGCTAGAAGTAGAATAAGATCTTCCCCCCACTTTGTAATTAATTGCCCTGTTCAATGAATGAGGTGTGAATGAGAAAGGCGTGGAAGGCAGGCACCTCCAGACAGCTGCAACCCTTGGAGAGGGCAGGGCCGGCTCTAGGATTTTTGCTGCCCCAAGCAAAAAAATTTTTGGCCACCTCCCCTTTCTTTTTCGTGCCCCTCTGCCCCCAGCCCCACCCCAACTCCACCCTTCCAAACCCCTTCCCCAAATCCCCAGCCCTGCCTCCTCCCCCGGCGTGCCGCATTTCTCCCCTCCATTGCTTCCTGCGGCGTGTTCAGGGGAGCAGGTGGAGCAGAGGTGAGCTAGGGTGAGGGGGAGCAGGAAGTAACGGGGGGGGGGTAGAGAAACCACTCCCCGGTCCAGCTCACCTCCGCTCCACCATTACTGCCTCCCCCGAGCGCCCGCCGCTCGGCTTCTCCTCCCTCCCAGCCTTGCTGCATGAAATAGCGGTTTTGCACTTGGCAAGCCTGGGAGGGAGGGGGGAGAAGCGGAGCGGCGGCGGTGCGCTCAGGGGAGCAGGCGGAAGCAGAGTGGAGGCGAGCTGGGGCGGTGAGAGCACTTTTTCCCCATGCCCCGGAGTCGGCACCTATGATGGCCGGCGCCAGAATGCCGCAACTAGAAATGTGCCGCCCCAAGCACCTGCTTGTTTTGCTGGTGCCTGGAGCCGGCCCTGGGAGAGGGGATGGGAGCCAGACCAGATCAGTAGAACAGGTCAGCCACCGACTCACCACTGGCCTCCTCAGCCCCCCTGCCCCGGCTCGCTTACTCACCCTCCGCCACTGCCTGCTCGCTCGCCTCCTCAGCCCCTCCTCCCCCGCCACCGGCTCACCTGCCCCCCCGCCACTGCCCGCCCGCTCGCCTCCTCAGCCCTCCACCCGCCCGGCTCGCCTCCTCATTCCCCGCCACTGCCCGCCCGCTCGCCTACTCAGCTCCCCTCCCTCACCCACCACTTGCCTACTCAGCCCCCCACGGGCCGCACAGTGAGCCCCCCCGGGCCGCATGTTGTGCAGGCCTGGGCTAAACTGATCAAGCTGCTTGAGTCAATCACTATCAGGCAGGTTTCTAATCCTCTAAACATTCTTGTGGCTTTTCTCTGAACCTTCTCCAATTTACCAACATCCTTCATGAAATGTGGGCACCAGCACTGGACACAGATCGCACCAGTGCCAGATACAGAGGAAAAATCACCTCTCTGCTCCTACTCGAGATTCCCCTGTTTATGCCTCCCAGGGTCGCATTAGCCCTTTTGGCCACAGCATTGCACTGGGAGCGCCTGTTCAGCTGATTATCCACCACGACCTCCACATCTTTTTCAGAGTCCCTGCTTCCCAGGGCAGTGTGGCTGACTCTCTTTGTTCCATAGACATTTACATTTAGCTGTATTAAAAACACACATTGTTTGCTTGTGCTCAGTTTACCAAGCGATCCAGATCGCTCTGAATCAGTGACCTGTCCTCTTTGTTATTTACCACTCCCCCAAGTCTTCTGTCATCTGCAAACTTTATCAGTGATGGTTTTGTGTTCTCTTCCAGGTCATTGATAAAAATGTTACATAGCCTAGGGCCAAGAACCGATCCCTGCAGGACCCCACTAGAAACGCTCCCACTCGATGACAATTCCCTGTTTACAATTACATTTTGAGACGGGGTCACAAAGTGAGTAGCCTAACACGCCACTGCTGCCTGTTGGCCGGCCTTGGCTGCCTGGCCAAACCGCTGAGAGCCCATAGGGGGCAGTGTAGGAGTCTGAGAAAGGGCCCTTCCCCTGCCCCCACTTCGCTGGGTCCCCTCAGAGTCATAGAAATGTTGGGCTGAAAGGGACCTGAAGAGGTCACCTAGTCCAGTCCCCTGCACTGAGGCAAGACTAAGGATTGTCTGACTCTGACCAACCCCAGGATTTGTCTAACCTGTTCTTAAAAGCTCCAGTGACAGGGATTCCACAGCCCCCCTAGGGAGTGCTGAGCCACCCTGACAGTCACAAAGCTTTAATGTCCAACCCGAACCGCCCTGGATGCAATTTAAGCCCATTGCTTCTTGTCCTGTCCTCAGTGGCTAAGGAGAACAATTTATCACCCTCCTCCTTGTAACAGCGTTTAACGTATTTGAAAACTGTTCTCATGTCCCCTCTCAGGCTTCTCTTCTCCAGACTAAACAAACCCAATTCTTTCAATCTTTCCTCATAGGTCATATTTTCTAGACCTTTCATCATTTGTGTTGCTCTTCTCTGGACTTTCTCCAATTTGTCCACATCTTTCCCGAAGTACGGTGCTCAGAACTGGACACAATACTGCAGCTGAGTAACAGTGCTGAGTAGAGAGGAAGAATTACTTCTCGTGGCTTGCTTACAACACTCCTGTTAATACAGCCCACAATGATTTTTTGCAACAGCGTTACACTGTTGACTCATATTTAGCTTGTGATCCACTATGACCCCCAGATCTCTTTCCACAGTACTCCTTCCTAGGCAGTCATTTCCCATTTTGTACGTGTGCAACTGAGTGTTCCTTCCTAAGTGGAGTACTTTGCATTTGTCCTTATTGAATTTCATCCTATTAACTCTAGACCAGTGGTTCTCAAATTTTTGTACTGGTGACCCCTTTCACACAGCAAGCCTCTGAGTGCGACCCCCCCTTATAAATTAAAAACACTTTTTTATATATTTAACACCATTATAAATGCTGGAGGCAAAGCGGGGTTTGGGGTGGAGGCTGACTCCCCATGTAATAACCTCGCGACCCCCGAGGGGTCCCGACCCCCAGTTTGAGAACCCCTGCTCTAGACAATTTCTCCAGTTTGTCCAGATCATTTGGAATTTTAATCCTATCCTCCAAAGCACTTGCAACCCCTCCCAGTTCAGTATCATCCACAAACTTTATAAGTGTACTCTCTATGCCATTATCTAAATTACTGATGAAGCTGTTGAATAGAACTGGACCCAGGACAGATCCCTATGGGACCCCACTCGTTATGCCCTTCCAGCTTGACTGTGAACCACTGATAACTACTCATAGATTCGTAGATTCTAGGACTGGAAGGGACCTCGAGAGGTCATCGAGTCCAGTCCCCTGCCCTCACGGCAGGACCAAATACTGTCTAGACCATCCCTGATAGACATTTATCTAACCTACTCTTAAATATCTCCAGAGATGAAGATTCCACAACCTCCCTAGGCAATTTATTCCAGGGTTTAACCACCCTGACAGTTAGGAACTTTTTCCTAATGTCCAACATAGACCTCCCTTGCTGCAGTTTAAGCCCATTGCTTCTTGTTCTATCCTTAGAGGCTAAGGTGAACAAGTTTTCTCCCTCCTCCTTTTGACACCCTTTTAGATACCTGAAAACTGCTATCATGTCCCCTCTCAGTCTTCTCTTTTCCAAACTAAACAAACCCAATTCTTTCAGCCTTCCTTCATAGCTCATGTTCTCAAGACCTTTAATCATTCTTGTTGCTCTTCTCTGGACCCTCTCCAATTTCTCCACATCTTTCTTGAAAAGCAGTGCCCAGAACTGGACACAATACTCCAGTTGAGGCCTAACCAATGCAGAGTAGAGCGGAAGAATGACTTCTTGTGTCTTGCTCACAACACACCTGTTAATACATCCCAGAATCATGTTTGCTTTTTTTTGCAACAGCATCACACTGTTGACTCATATTTAGCTTGTGGTCCACTATAACCCCTAGATCCCTTTCTGCCGTACTCCTTCCTAGACAGTCTCTTCCCATTCTGTATGTGTGAAACTGATTTTTCCTTCCTAAGTGGAGCACTTTGCATTTGTCTTTGTTAAACTTCATCCTGTTTACCTCAGACCATTTCTCCAATTTGTCCAGATCATTTTGAATTATGACCCTGTCCTCCAAAGCAGTTGCAATCCCTCCCAGTTTGGTATCATCTGCAAACTTAATAAGCGTACTTTCTATGCCAATATCTAAGTCGTTAATGAAGATATTGAACACAGCCGGTCCCAAAACAGACCCCCGTGGAACCCCATTTGTTATGCCTTTCCAGCAGGATTGGGAACCATTAATAACAACTCTCTGAGTACGGTTATCCAGCCAGTTATGCACCCACCTTATAGTAGCCCCATCTAAATTGTATTTGCCTAGTTTATCAATAAGAATATCATGCGAGACCGTAACAAATGCTTTACTAAAGTCTAGGTATACCACATCCACAGCTTCTCCCTTATCCACAAGACTCGTTATCCTATCAAAGAAAGCTATCAGATTGGTTTGACAGGATTTGTTCTTTACAAATCCATGCTGGCTATTCCCTATCACCTTACCACCTTCCAAGTGTTTGCAGATGATTTCCTTAATTACTTGCTCCATTATCTTCCCTGGCACAGAAGTTAAACTAACTGGTCTGTAGTTTCCTGGGTTGTTTTTATTTCCCTTTTTATAGATGGGCACTATATTTGCCCTTTTCCAGTCTTATGGAATCTCTCCTGTCTCCCATGATTTTCCAAAGATAATAGCTAGAGGCTCAGATACCTCCTCTATTAGCTCCTTGAGTATTCTAGGATGCATTTCATCAGGCCCTGGTAACTTGCAGGCATCTAACTTTTCTAAGTGATTTTTAACTTGTTCTTTTTTTATTTTATCTGCTAAACCTACACCCTTCCCATTAGCATTCACTATGTTAGGCATTCCTTCAGACTTCTCGGTGAAGACCGAAACAAAGAAGTCATTAAGCATCTCTGCCATTTCCAAGTTTCCTGTTACTGTTTCTCCCTCTTCACTGAGCAGTGGGCCTACCCTGTCTTTGGTCTTCCTCTTGCTTCTAATGTATTGATAAAAAGTCTTCTTGTTTCCCTTTATTCCTGTGTGACGAACTGGGTCTGTTCTTACTGTGGTCTGTGAATGCTGACAG
>NW_020664805.1:1543953-1554562 GCF_002925995.2 Terrapene triunguis | reverse complement strand
AGGGCGCCGGGGGTGCAGGGCCCTGAGTCCCCCCACACTCCGCGACATCCTGTAGCTAGTTTGAGCTCATTTTGTGCCTTTGCCTTTCTAATCTTGCCCCTGCATTCCTGTGTTGTCTGCCTATATTCATCCTTTGTAATCTGTCCTAGTTTCCATTTTTTATATGACTCCTTTTTATTTTTTAGATCATGCAAGATCTCGTGGTTAAGCCAAGGTGGTCTTTTGCCACATTTCCTATCTTTCCTAACCAGCGGAATAGCTTGCTTTTGGGCCCTTAATAGTGTCCCTTTGAAAAACTGCCAACTCTCCTCAGTTGTTTTTCCCCTCAGTCTTGATTTCCATGGGACCTTACCTATCAGCTCTCTGAGCTTACCAAGATCCGCCTTCCTGAAATCCATTGTCTCTATTTTGCTGTACTCCCTTCTACCCTTCCTTAGAATTGCGAACTCTATGATTTCATGATCACTTTCACCTAAGCTGCCTTCTACTTTCAAATTCTCAACGAGTTCCTCCCTATTTGTTAAAATCAAGTCTAGAACAGCTTCACCCCTAGTAGCTTTTTCAACCTTCTGAAATAAAAAGTTGTCTGCAATGCAGTCCAAGAATTTGTTGGATAGTCTGTGCCCCGCTGTGTTATTTTCCCAACATATATCCGGATAGTTGAAGTCCCCCATCACCACCAAATCTTGGGCTTTGGATGATTTTGTTAGTTGTTTAAAAAAAGCCTCATCCACCTCTTCCACCTGGTTAGGTGGCCTGTAGTAGACTCCTAGCATGACATCACCCTTGTTTTTTACCCCTTTTAGCCTAACCCAGAGACTCTCAACACTTCCGTCTCCTATGTCCATCTCTACCTCAGTCCAAGTGTGTACATTTTTAATATATAAGGCAACACCTCCTCCCTTTTCCCCTGTCTATCCTTCCTGAGCAAGCTGTATCCATCCACACCAGCATTCCAATCATGTGTATTATCCCACCAAGTTTCAGTGATGCCAACAATGTCATAGTTGTATTTATTTATTACCACTTCCAGTTCTTCCTGCTTATTACCCATACCTCTCACATTTGTATATAGGCATCTAAGATACTCTCTGAGTGCGGTTTTCCAGCCAGTTGTGCGCCCACCTTACAGTCGGTGCGTCTAGGTGTCCCTAGTTTGCTCATGAGGTCTGTTGAGACAGTATGAAAAGCCTTCCTGCTGCCTTGAGGAGTAGGAGAGGGACAGAGACTGGGTTGGGTCAGGATCAGGGTTGAAGGACAGAGACTGCGATGGGTCAGGCTGTGGCTGGAGTGAGATCAGGGCTCAGGGACAGCAAGCAGGGTGGACTCACCTCTTTGAGGAATGCCCTCTGGGTCTCCTCATCAAAGCGGATCAGTTCCTTCATGACCATCACCTCGCCTGTCTCCCGGTGTGTCACCTGGCAGAGAGGGGCAGAGTGTTGCAGCCACACCCCGCAGCTCCCTGCTGCAAGGAGCATTTCTCAGCAGGGTGGGGCTGCAATGGATACTGGAGTGGGGCAGGGCCCTCACCTCTCTATGGCAGCCACTGGGAGACCCACCTCCCCGTGTGGGGGGAGAGGTACAGGATAATGGGGGGACAACGGAGCTGAGCCCATCACACGGGTGACACTGGGAGAAGGGACAGGGATCTGCAATGCAAGCCCTGACAGTGGCCTGAGGGTCCCGGCCACTGCTCTCCTGGGCTCTCAGCTTAGAGAGTGGGGAGGGGTCCCCAGGGAGTGGGGGGCAAGAGGGGAAGCTGGGTTACCAGATGGGTGGGTGTGGGGACCAGCAGAAGCCCAAGCTGGGTGAGTGGTACCTTAATGGCCTGTCCAAAGCAGCCCTTCCCCAGCACCTCGCCGTGGATCAAGTCCGAGGGACGGAAAATGCGGTGTGTGCGGGAGACGACGCGGAGCGACTCGGAGCGGCTGATGTCCTTGCGCTGGGAGGCAGGGGAGCCCAAGGAGCTGGAGCACGGGGACTTGTCAATGCTGCAGCTCCTCCTGCAGAGCCAGGCAAAGCACGCAGCAAGTCAGCTGGGCCATTGCCACAGGGGCCCCAGGCTCTATCCCACCGGAGCTCTCACCCCCCCAACCCTTTTTTCGGCCCACCCAGCAGCATGCTGGTCATGCTTGTAGCTCTGTCCTTACATGACTGTCCTCTGGCTCACGGCGCTGGCCTCACAGCCAGGCGTGCAGGCCGGCGAGCGCTGGGGGCTGTGCAGGTCAGCCAGGGGGCTGCTCTCCAGCGCCGACTCTCGGGCCACCACCTCGTGGGGGTCGTGTTCTATGGTCAGCTGGAGGAGGCGGCTGGTCTCCTGGATCAGCAGGTCAATCTGCAGGCACAGAGTGAGGGATTCAGGTCCCTGGGCAGCTGCCTGGGCCCTGCCGGCCAGCTGGGGGAGCATGAGGAGGGGGCGTACCTCGTCCAGCGGAACATGCCTGATGGGGGTGCCGTTGATCTCCAGGATACGGTCCCCAACGTGGATGGAGTTCTTCATGTCGGGGCTGATGCAGTCAGGGTCCACTCTGGGGGCAGGGCACACACAGTGCAGTGAGCTCCCACCACACCTGCACCGGGACAGGCTCACGGAGGTCCCACGTCCAGCCCCCCGGATGCAGTTCCAGGGTCCCAGGCATCCCCACCCCATACAGTGAAGAGGCTTTCAGGTCTCACCCACTGGGGGCAGAGCAGGCACCAGTGCCCCCCACCCCCCTGCATACAAAATGACACCTGGTCACCCCCAGCACCACAGGCTTATGCCCCCTGCAGGAGACTGGCCCAGGCACCCCCAGCCCCAGCGGCTCCTGTGTCCTTCACTTGGGGGGTGGGATTCTCCCCTGTTCTCAGTAGGGGGCGGATTCTCCCCTGTTCTTGGGGCGGGGGTATTCTCCCCTGTTCTTGGCTGCTCAGTGGCCCCTCAGGCAAAGGGGCTGGGGGGTGGTGGTTTCGGTGCTGCACACACAGCTCCCATTGCAAGTGGCTCTACCTGGGCCCCTCCTTGCTGGCACTAGATGGGACGTGAACTCCCACCCCTCAGAAGGGTGAAGCAGGGTGTGTGCATGGGGTGGGGGGGCTGGATTCAGTCTGCAGGGCTCTTTGGCCTCCTCCCCGTGCACAGAGCTGTGAGAACTGGCAGAGGGGCTCCCACTGCACCAGGGAGATCCGTGCCCACTAGCCCCAAGTCAGCTACCTGTGGAGTGCTCCCGCCTCCCTGCTGGTGCTAGAGCATCGTCCCCCTCCCTCGGGGCAGATACTTACTCTCGGACCCGGACTGTGTGGGAGTGTTCTGAGCCACAGCCCTGGGAGCTGCAGTGCTGGTCGATGGACACAGATAACCCTCGCTTCCCGTCGCTGCAGGCCGGGATGGACACCAGCGTGACAGTGTGTGGGATCCGGGCGCCCGGGGAGTCCGGCAGGATCTGCTCTATCACCGGGGTCACCACCATCTGGTAGTAGCAGTGCCCACTGGGAGGGGTGGGGAGGAGGGCAGCGGGGCAGAGACCCAGCGGGGGGAGACAGGAGAGACGCCATGAGCAGTTTGTTAGCAGTTTTCCTTTGCAGATGGGCTCAAGACAAGGGGGACCCACGCGCTGGCCCATGGAGGGGAATAGCTCCTCCCAGGAGAGGCAGTGAACAGCGGGCTGGGGCTCACCCCGTGATCCCTAACAGTGCATTTCAGTCTGTGGCATGTCCCAAGAGGGATTCCCAGCCTGGTACCCATAGACTAGGCCTGTCCCAGGCGGTGTGAGGGGGACTCGCTGAGCACCCACTCTGCGAAGTGCCACAGCTGGGCTATACTCTGCCCCACTATCACCAGTGTGTCCAGAAGGCTGCACTGGGACGTGGGCCCAAGAACAGGAGCACAGTGGGGCCATAGCAGTCCCAAGAGTTAGTGTGACAACACAGGATGGCCCAAATCAGGCCATTGGCCACTAGACCAGTACCCCCCTCCCACATGCCGGAATGGACCAGCCTATTGGCCACTAGTTCGGTATCCCCCCACCCGCTGGAATGGATCAGCCCATTGGCCACTAGTCCAGTACCCCCCCACCCGCTGGAATGGATCAGTCCATTGGCCACTAGTTCGGTATCCCCCCACCTGCTGGAATGGATCAGCCCACTGGCCACTAGTCCGGGGTCAGCAACCTTTCAGAAGGGGTGTGCCGAGTCTTCATTTATTCACTCTAATTTAAGGTTTCACGTGCCAGTCATACATTTTAATGTTTTTTAGAAGGTCTCTCTCTATAAATCTATATATAATATAACTAAACTATTGTTGTATTGTAAAATAAACAAGGTTTTCAAAATGTTTAAGAAGCTTCATTTAAAATTAAATTAAAATGTTGATCTTATGCCGCTGGCCCGCTCAGCCTGCTGCTGGTCTGGGGTTCTGTTCACCTAGGCCGGCAGTGGGCTGAGCGGGGCCTGCGGCCGGGACCCTGGCTGGCAAGGGTCCGGCAGCCAGAACCCCAGACTGGCAGCAGGCTGTGCGGGGCCGGCGGCAAGGACCCCAGACTGGCAGTGGGCTGAGCGGTTCAGCCCGCTGCCGCTCAGGGGTTCCATCCGCTGGCTCCTGCCAGCCGGGATCCTGGCTGCTGGACCCACTCAGCCCGCTGCCGGTCTGGGGTCCCGGCCCTGCCCACATACAGTGGGTACCTACCTTCTCCCTGGTTCTGGCCCATTCTCTTCCTCTCTGCTCTGAGCTGAGGGTGGCAGTGCACTGAGCACAGGGCTGGGGGTGAAGGAGCAGACTAGGGGTTGGGGTGTAGGGTCTGGCCAGGAGCTAGAATGAGGGAGGGGGCTCAGGGTTGGGGCAGGACGTTTGGGTGTGGAGCGCTTACCTGGGCAGCTCCCATTTGGTGCGAGGGGTGCAAGTGGGAATGTGGGGGAGGGGGTGCAGGAGCTCCCGTTTGGTGCTCAGGGTGGGGCTGGGTATGTGGGGGGGTGCAAGAGTCAGGGCAGAGGGCTGGGGGCATGCGAGGAGGGTGCAGGTGTCAGGGCCTGGGGGGGCTGGGTATGTGTGGGGGTGCTAGAGTCAGGGCTGGGGTCGTGGGGGTGGTGAAGGAGTCAAGCAGAGGGCTGGGTGTGTGTGAGGGGGGTACAGGGCTCAGGGCAGGGGCCTGGGGGGTGTGCGGGGCTGCAGGGCTCAGGGCACGGGTCTGGGAGGTGTGCGGGGCTGCAGGGCTCAGGGCAGAGGGCTGTGTGTGTGTGAGGGGGGGTCAGGGCAGAGGGCTGGAGGTGTGGGCTGGGGTCATGGGGTGCTCACGGCAGGGGGCTGGAGGGGATATGCCCCTATTCCACCACCCCCCTTCCCCAAGGCCCTGCCCCCGCTTCTTCTCTGCCACGAGCAGCGAGCACGCTGACTCCACTCCTCCCCCACCCCCTCCCTCGCAAGGGCCATCAGCTGATCGGCTGGCAGGCAGGGAGGGACGGAGAAGAGGAGGAGGGGCAGGAACCCAGCACACTGCGGGAAGAGGCAGGGGAGCCGGCAGGACCAAGCTTCTAGCCCCTGCCCCCGCGGGAGGGGGCGGGGAGGGCGGAGAAGAGCGGGCCCCCAGCCCTGGGGTGGGAGGGGATGTGACCCAGACATGGGGGGGAGGGCGTGACCCCGGCCCTGGGGGACAGGGCCCTGGGGGGAGGGGCGTGACCCCAGCCCCACATACCAGTAGAGCTTGGAGCGCTCCACGAGCGCGTAGGTGTCGCCGTCACCGATGAATGCCCGGCAGCTGAGGCAGCTGAAGCACTCTGGGTGGTATTTCTGCTCCCCAGCCACCTGTTCAGGAGATACAGAGCGAGGGCTGAGCGTGCCCACATGGCTGCGCCCCCCACCGCTCAGGGAGCAGCCGGGCGAGCGCTGGGCCAAGCATCCTGCCCAATTCACTCCTCTGCTGTGACTGGAAGAGCCTCCTGCAGCTGGGCCTGAGTCCCACAGGCTGCTGGCCCTATGGCTGGACAGGCGCATGGGACTGGTTCATGGGGGGTCTAGGCCAATGATAGGGCGAGGCAGGAGTTACATCCTGCATCCCTGCTCTGAACCCCAGCAGCCCGAGCTTGGGCCCCCTCATGGTGCCACTGGCAAGATCCACTTCCCTGCTGCCCTGTGCTATAGCCATTCCTCCTCTCTGGTCTTCTGCCCATGGACACAGGGCCCCATTCACTTGGCACCAACATACAACACAGCAGCAAGGCCCCCTGAGAAACTCCCCCATGCAGGGGCCCTCTGGTAGGAGAGGAGCCAGCTCTGACAGCTTTGTGCCTCCTCTACAGGAACCCCAGCACCGGGGGCGCGACAGCAGCTGGAGCAGGTCTGGCCAAGGCAGGGCTTTGTTCCGCTATTCCTCAATTGCATTTGGGGCACAAGGGACGGCAACCCTGGGCCCCCTGGCAGCCCTGGGCCAGGCTCTGAAGCAAGATTACCCCAAGTCCTACCCTTCTAAGGGGTTGCACCAGGGACCCTGCCTTCAGGGCTTGGATCCCTGCTCCCCGCTGCAGGAGTCTGCCTCTCACTGGCCGTGTGCTGGGAGCTCATCCCCAGGCGGGGAGGGGGAGGGACGTGCGGTGAGGGGAGCCCACCAGGCAGGGATCTGTCTGTGAGGTGGCGTGGAGTGATGGCCTTGGGCCCTAGCAGGGAGGGGCCCGGCCCTTCTCTCCTGCTTGGGGAGCCAGAGCCAGGATCACCGGGCTCTGCTCTGGGCGCCTCAGAGAGAAAAGCCAGACAGACTCCGGGGCTGGAGGGAGCCCACAGTGAGAGGAGATTCAGGGAGCTGGCCAAGGGACAAGTAGGGGACAGGGACAGCACTAAGGCCCTGCAGAGCCCCGGCAGAGAGGGCAGCTACTCAGCCAGGGCTCCTCAGGAATCACAGGATTAGATGTAGTCAAGGAAAACGCACCCTGATGGCCAGCCCAAGGCTGCTGAGGGTGAGAGCTCTTCGCCCCTGGCTGGACAAAGCCCTGGGAGTGGCCCTGCCCAGTGGGGACAGCCTGGATGGGACCCAGGGGTTGCTCCCATTACCAGGGTACTACGTCTAGTGGCTGAGGTGGCAAAGAGCCCCTCCCTGCCCTGTGCTTGTAAACAAGGGGAAGTGCCCTGCGCTGCAGCATAGTCACATGGCTGGCCTCCCCAGCCCGGCCTTTCCCCGCTGTGGCAATGACAGCACTTGACTGAAGCACCCGGGGCGGGAGACGGGAAGTGCAGAGGCAGGGCTGCCCGGAAGGCACTTGCTGGCTCGGCTCCCTGGCTGGCTGGACCAGACCTCCGAACACAGCTCTTCTGGGGTAACTGCCTGGGCGGACCCGGGCTCTCCTGGGTGGACTGCAGGACATGCACAGGCTAAGCCCTGGGGTTCAGAAAGAGACTCAAGCATGGAGGCAAGCTGCCATGGGGGAACCCCTGGGCTCAGCCTGAGAGGCCCCGGGCCCGGGGGGGGGGGGCCCCCGGGGCTCAGTCTCAGAGGCGCCATCGATGGGGGAACCCCCGGGATCTGTCTCAGAGGCCCTGGCCCTGGGGGGAGCCCTGGGCTTAGCCTCAGAGGCCCTGTCCACATGTGCTGGGGAGAAGCTGTATAAACCCATCAGGACAGCGTTCATGAACCGAAAGGCAATCGATTGGCAGGTAGTGACTGTCGGATGTAAACATCCCCTGCAGCCCAAACCCTGCGTGCTGAGCGGGCGCTGCAGCCCCAGCACGGCACTGACTAGCACAGCTGCTCGCACAGGGAAGGTTGGGAGTTTGCCAGTAAAACCTGCGCCAAATCACTCCCCACAGAGCGCCCACCAGACAAACAGAAGCGAGAGGTATCAGCCGCTCTGTGCTGCCCACACTGAGTGAGACGCAGAGTGAGTCACGGACAGGGAGGTGAGACTGCCAGCGCTGTCAGCTTGGGGCTCCCCAGGAATAGAGGACAGGAGGTTTGAGTCACTTTTGACGTGACAGTGTCCCCTTAACTCCTGGGGCTGGAACCTCTCTCACCAGGCGTGACTCCACTGCCATCTCACTGGGGTCCCACCAGGGATGCTGAAACCACGTATTTGGGTTGTTATTGCTACTTCCACCAAGAGGGTGCGGCAGCCTTCCCCAGCACCCCTAGTTCCAGCACCCATGGGTATCACGACTGACCCCTTGTCTGCAAAGGGGGTGGATATGGAACTCGACCACCTTGGTGCACCCTGGCTATTCTCCCAGCTCCCTGACTAATTGCCACTTATCTGCCTCAGGCAAGAAATTTGAGGTTAAAGTTTCCATCCAAAATCCAATGACATTAGTGATACCAACAAGCCCCCCAATCCCGGCTCCAATGGCCAAGGGGCCCTGGTTGCTGGAAAGCAGCATCCTTCCTGGCCCTCCCCTTCATGGGCAGTGGCCGCAGCTCCCGGTCTGGCCCTTACCTGTAGCATGGTGCTGTACCAGTTCCCCTGCTGGTGCATGAGCCTGGCTTCTCCGACCATGGTGCTGGGTAAGTGTGACAGGCTCCCTGCTGTGTGTGTGACTTATTTACTGGCCCACTGCTGGAAACTACCCCCTTTCCAATGACCTCATCTCTAGATGACACCAGCTAGCACCGCCCACATCTTCAGCTTGAACCCCAGGTCATGTCCCACGCTGCCCCGCGGAGAAGCTGGGCTGGGAATGTCCAGTCACTGCTAGCCACAAGACCACCGGGTTTGTGGGAATCCCCAGCATCCAAGGAGCCCTGGGCCTGAGTCTCTGCTTGCCTGCACACTGTGAGAGCATTGATCTCAGTGCCGGTCTGGCTGGGCAGTGCTCCACCAGAGTAAATGACTGCACAGGGTCAGGCCTCGCACCCGGGTTGGGCTGACTGCACAGAGCCCTGTGCCCCTCACTTTAAGCTGTTCCTTAGGTGCACCCACATTCAGACTGCTCGCAGAGGGCGACGCCTCTGCTCTGGCGAATGGTACTTACCATGACCAGCCCCTTGGTGATCTGCTCCGAGCAGCCGTGGCACAGCTCCCCGAACCTGGCCCAATAGTCCTTCTTGCAGTAGAGGCGCCCATCCTTCTCATAATACTGGTGGGACAGCAGGGCCCCGCACTCGCAGCACCTGCAGTAGCAAGAGGGCGGATCACGGATGGTGCCCGTGACCTATCGGGATCCGAACGAGGGCACCATGCAGGTCTGACCCTCCCCCCCCGCCCAGCCACAGGAAAGCCACAGTGGGGCTGGGCTGCTCCTGCCGGGCGCTACCTCCCCAAACGGCTGCAGGGCTGGGCTCTGGGCATGGGGGCTGCCCCAGCTAGCGCCCGGCCCTCCACGCTGAGCTGCCCTCCATCCCTCCCGTATGGCCCTGCTGGTCTCTGCTCCTTGTCACCCACCCCAAACTCCCCTCCCTCACACACCTGCACTAGCCACCATGTCACTGCAACCTGGCAGCTGCAGACAGGCAAGCGACCCCCAGCCTCTGTGACCTTACAGACCTCACTCCTCACCCCCTCGCTACCCCACCCCCGGCCCTGCTGCTGTCCCAGTGACTCCAGGGGAATTGCACCAGGCGAGCATTGGGTCCAGCCAGCTTTGCCTGCCCTCCAGCTCAGGCTGCATCCTGCTGGCCTCTCCCAGGCCTGCTCCTTTCCCCTGGGCTGACAGTGACAAGGCAGGCGGCTCAAGCTCCCTCCCAGCACAGCAGGAGTTAATGCTCAGCCCCTCCCCCCAATTTCCTGGTCATGTCCCAGCTACACTCAGCCCCTCTCCCCTCCTGGGAGTGCCCCAGGGACATTCAGCCCCTCCCCCCATCATGTAACTGCCCCTCCCCCATCATGTAACTGCCCCAGGTTCACTCAGCCGGTCCCTCATTGTGTAACTGCCCCAGTGACCCTCAGCCCCTCCCCCATCACGTAACTACCCTGGTGACACTTAGGCCCCCTCACCCGCCGTGCAGAGTGAAGAGCAGACTACGTGGACGTGAGTTCAGGGCTGCAGCCTGACAGCGTCTGCGCAATTGGGAAGCTCTTGACCCCTGACCCCACCTGTGTGGGCACCTCTGAGCTGAGCAAGTGCTGGTGGAGAGTGAGAGACTGTCGCTCCCCTGGCAGGGGCCTGCCAGCCTCCTGTGGGCTGCTGGGAGAGCCGCCGTTCCAGCTCTGGTGCAGAGGTTCACACTCAGGGTATGTCTACACTGCATGTAGACACCCCCTGACTTGGGCTAAGGGGCTGTTTACTTGTGGTAAAGACATTCGAGCTCGGGCTCTGGGATCCTCCCACCTCGCAGGATCCTACAGCCCAGGCCCTGCGTGCCCGGGTCAGTGGGCGCGGACCAGCCGCTGGTGTCTAACTGCAGTGTACACATACCCAGAGTGATCAAAATCACTGCACGTCACTCTGTGCTGCCGGCGCTTCTCCTGGAACCTAGCACCTCTGGGGCAACGGGCAGGCTCCATAATGGAGACAGAGCCAAAGGCTCCATGGACTACGCTCCACAGGGGATGGCGATGGCTGGCAGACTAGGCTGTGATGGCCGGTGGTTATCAGCACTTACAGCACCACAGCCGCCTGCTGCCTTGGGGAGAGACCTGGTTCTACCGCTCCGGAAAAAGCCATCACCATCCTGCACCCTGTGTGCGGAGAGGCTGCAGCAGCCAGGCCAGGACCCAC
>NW_020664805.1:1479188-1533953 GCF_002925995.2 Terrapene triunguis | reverse complement strand
AGCCCCCTCCTGCCTCCTCCCCCTTTCTCCCCGCTTGGCAGCACGTGGGTCGCATGTCAATCGCGATGATGTCATTCCCTGGCAGCCCCATTACGTCACCCCGGCAGGGAATCTGCCCTCCGATTGCTTGAGTCAAACTCTCCCGGGAGGGCGCTGACCAATGAGGACGCGCGTCCGGGCGCAACCCAGCTGCGTTAACCTTCGCAGTGCTGGTGTGGGAGCGCCCCTGCTCTCACCCAACCCTGTAGCACCCTGCGGGTGAGCCACGCTCTCGCCACCCTTCCTGGCCCTGGGCCTGCCAGGAGGGTGTGCAGCCGGGCGCCCTGCACAGGTGGACCTGGTGCAGCAGCGTTCTGGGTGCCCAGTGTTCCCCCTGCACCCTGGCTAGGACCACGGACCCTGACAGGCTCCTGACTGGGGCTTGTGCGCTCACACACTTGTGCATGCACAGACAGCTGCACACGTGTGCGCTCAGACATATAGCACCAGTGCACACGCACATTGTACTGATCTAAATAGGAGAACCCCACTTGCTAGGCTGCAGGAAGTTCCATAGGAAGAGATGGACCTTTGGGGTTGATCCGTGATCCTGGGAGGGGTGCAGTGGCTGGGTCGCTGAACATGGCACCCTCTCGCCATGCTGCGTGGGCTCTCTCAGCCTTGCAGGAGAGGGAGGTGCAAAGACCTTTGCTCTAGCCCCTGTGCAGCTCTGCCGGAGGGAGCAGCGATGGTGAACGCCCAGGGCATGTCCGCTAGCCCTGCTCAGAGCAGGCAAACCCACCTGCCTTTGATCTACCCTGGCACTCCCACTGGCAGGGTGCAGTGTCCACTTGGCCCAAGTCAGATCCAGAGTAAGAATCCAGCTCACTCACCTGACTCCCCAACCCTTGCTCAATCCAACAGACCCCAGCATCCCCCCCACCCATATAAATCACTTCCTCTCATGGTGTCTCAGGTTCCCCATCTGATAAAGGGGATAACGACACACACACCCAGATGGCTGGTAAAGCTGCCAACTTTGGAGCAGAGGGGTTTTCAGTTCCTCGGTGCTGGGTAGAGGTGGGGGGGGATATTTCACACAAAAAGCAGCCAGACTTTTTACCAAGTGCATAACAAGGTACCAAATGCTGCAACGCACAGAAGGTTCCTCTAGTCACCGAAAGTCAATTCCCTCCAGCCTGGGGGAGGAAAATTCCAGCTCCAGCCGCAGCCCCCAGAAGGTTATCAGAATCTCACCATCACCCCCACCCTGCTCAGCTCCTCCACCTCCCACAGCTGGTCTGGCCTCAGCTGCCTGCTAACTGGGCGAGTGCAGGAGAAGCAGTGAGCAGGCTGTGTGAGGAGAGATATGTGGGGGGGTAGCTGCATAGGCTAGAGGGCTGGGGGGAGGGAAGGGGGGGCGGAAGGGGACATTTCCTGCCACGGTTTCTATTTCCTTGGCAGTATGTCTCCAGGCACACTCCTTTTCCTTGGGATTGCCTCCTTCCCTCTATCCATGTCTTGGGCTGGGACCCCAGGGTGCTGTCTGGACTCCATCGCAAACCATCCCACACCGTGTCCCCAAGCCCATGGTGATGCGGTGCCCCTAGCCACGGCAGAGGCTCAGGTGCGAGCCAGAGCAGCCCCACACACTTACTTGGCTCCAGCACTCAGGAAGCGGCTCTTCTTGAGCACAGCAGTCAGCATCCTCCGAACCAGAATGAGTCCGGGGCCGTGCGGCCCGCGCCTCAGTGAGCGGCACTCACTGCCCCTGCTGGGATGGTGGGGCCCTGCACTCAACCGTGGGGGCGCCTCCCCCAGCTGGCCAGGGAGGCCCTGCACACACTTCTGTGGCTTCTAATTCCTACAGACACTTCAAAGAGCTGGAAGCATTAAGTGAGAGGGGGAGGAGGGACCAGGAACCCATGACATCATCCCCTCCTCCCCAGCCTGCTCCCCACAGCTCTGGCCTCAGTGACTCAGGGAGAGACACTTGCTCTCACTTCCCCCCACCCCCAGACCACAGCCAGCAGCCTGAGGAGGAAAGGAAACCAGAGTTGTAATCACACAGGGACGGCGCTTCCTCAGTGACAGCCAGCAGCCTGCCCTGCATCGGCCATTGCTGCGCCTCCCCTGGGCTGGCTCCTCATGAGGATTCACAGGCCTCCCCTCTCTCGGGCTGTGCAATGGCACTGCTGGCACACTCCTGCAAACACAACACCAGCCAACCCACTGGCACCCCCACTGTTCCATGCATAACATCAGCACTGACGTGTGCAGCTTCACTGTCCAAATGGACATGGCCCTGTTGCCACCCATACACGCCCTCCCACATCTCTGCTCCCATTTGCAACAGCACTGTGCATGCACATGCCCTGCCTTCCAGCATCACAGCTCACCCCCGCCCACAAACTCACGGTGTCCCTGCCAGTGCACCCAACCCCATTCGCGCATCCCTGCAGACGCATGCACACCCTCTGGCATGCAGATGCACAAGTGCACACCTGCCAAGTGCAGAGAGCCCTGGGGCAGGTCCCAGTGTGTGCACTCCTAGGGAACTGGGCTTTCCCAGCTCCAAAGAGCCCTGCTGTGCTGCACGTGCACTGGTGCTAGCAGCGATTCAGTGGCTGGCTGCGCTGCTGTCAACAACGCTCCAGTGCAGCTGCCAGCATTAACCACTGTGCTGTCTAAGCCTGCTCACAGGGGGCACCATCACAGTGCCAGCACGAGGAGGGCACCATCATGACTTCCACCCCCAACCACCTGCCCCCTCCCATGCCCCCCATCAGACTGAAGAAGAAACACCTGCCGACCCCCTTGCCTGGGCAGAGGGGGCTTGGCTCTGTCCTGGCCCCAGTAAGCCTAGCAGACTGCCCCCCACTCTGGGGACTCCAGCGCACAGGATGTGATGCACAATCCACCCCTCCCCTCCGTGGCTCAGGCTTAGCAGGCACACAGGCTAATGAGGAGCAGATGGCCCCGTTCACATGCTCTCCAGCTGCTGCTGCTATTAATGGCTGCCCAGTTGCAGTAGCGCATGGGGCTGTGGAGTGCAGAGAGCAGCCCAACGTCCCACAGAATCTGGGTCGCTCCCAGACAGACTTCTGAATGACACCACTGTGCCCCAGGGACAGGCCAAGGGGTCAGCTTGTTCTGCATTTGTACAGCACCTAGCACAATGGGGTCCTGGGCCATCTCAGGCTGCTAGGCCGCTTCACCCCAGCTGGGATCCAGCTGCAGCAGCAAATGCCCCTTCACCCCTTCACCCCGGCTGGCCTGTCCGAAAACCTGGCATGTCTGGGGCACCTGGCTCGGAGGGCAGCCCTCTCTGACTGAGTGCTGGAGAGGCTTCAAGCCCCGCTCAGTGCACAGGGCTCCCACCTGTGGCTAGGCCACAGGGCAGTCTGGGTGACATGGCCAGTGCTGAGGGCTGGGAAGAAGCCTGCAAAGCAGGTGCTGAGGGGAGAGAGGAGCCCAGGGAAGCAAGCAAGAAACCAAAGCAGACTGCAAGGGTCACAGGCTGCTAGGGCCCCAAAGCTCCATCCCCAGCCTGGCTCTGCAGGGCTGTGGGGAGAACTGCAGCCCATCCTGGGAATGCCCCACCCCAAGTCTAATGGCTGGCTGGGACCAGGGCTAAGGACCCAGGGAGTTGTGTGCCAGAGGGGCATTGCAGGTGTGTGTGTTTGTATATCTGTGCAGGACATTGTGTGTGTGTGTGTGTATCTGTGCAGGACATGGACTCTGTGTGTGTATGTGTATCTGTGCAGGACACTGTGTGTGTGTCTGTGCAGGATGTGTGTGTGTGTGTGTGTGTGTGTATCTGTGCAGGACATGGACTGTGTGTGTGTGTGTATCTGTGCGGGACATTGTGTGTGTGTGTGTGTGTGTGTGTACACACATGCGGCTACCTTGACCGGGAGGTGACACCAGTGTCTGTCCTTAGACTTTTAGCCTTGGCCAGGCATGGCAGGCCCAGCGCTGGGGAGCGCAGGCCAGAGAGCTCCATGCCTGCCCCGCGTGGCTCCTACCTGAAGCAGTCAGCATGCCAGTCAGCGTTCAGGGCCTGGAGGTATTGCCCATCGTAGATACTGTGGCCACAGCTCGCACATACAGGCAGGTCGCTTCCTGCAGGGCACAGAAGAGGCACAGGCTGTCGCACCCCCATGCGAGGGCACAGCCAGCCCCGGCAGAGCCAGTCTGGCTCGGGGAGCCCTGAGGGCCCTTCTCCCGTGGAAGCCCAGCACCTAATTTCACCTGCCTGCATTGAGGCAACTACGGAGAGAGACATGCGTAGCAGTGGGAGCTGGTGGTAAAGGGACAGGACAGGGCAGCAGGACTCCTGACTTGGGGGGACATAGAACATCCCCGCCCTGCTCGGTGCCTCAGTTTCCCCAATCAATGAAAGGGGAATGTGACGTAGCGACTGCCTGGCAGGCTATGCAGGATACGGCGAGCCTTGGTGGAATGGCACTGGAAACGGGCACACAATTAGACCCACAGGCCCCTGTGCCAGGAGCACCAAAACTGCTACAGAGCAGGAACAACTAGGCCGGGCACATCCCCCGTCACACCTGAGAGCCCCCAGCCCGCCCACCACCGGGACCCATCCCCTTCCTCACAGGGCCTGCACTGACCCTCCCCCACTCCCACCTGCCCAACACCAGGACCCACAGTAACTCTGAGCCTCCTCCCCCCATCACATGGACTCGCACTGACACTCAACCCCGCCACACACCCCACCATCCTGTCACTGCAACACCTACTGACCCTGACTCCCCTCCCACACTGGAACTGCAGTGACCCTGACCCCTCCCCCCACTGGGACCTGCATGGACTCTGATCCCCATCCCCTAGACCCACACAGGCTCTGACCCCCCATCCCCCACTGGGACCCACATTGACCCTGACCAAGCCTGGCCTCTGGCCCGGGGGAGGCGCAGCACAAGCCAGGCATGGCCGTGCTCTCCCAGTCGCTGCTCTGTGCTCCCCACTCACCTTGCCTGTACTTATTGATCCCCTGCTGGTTTCTAGAACAGGGGCTGGGGCCCCACACCAGCCACAGCCAGAGCTGCCCCCTCCAGTGCCCATGGCCTGTGCTGGCAGGGCAGAGCAGGGCTGGGACAGAGTCACATCGGGGCTCAGGCGGGGGCAGGGTGAAAGGCACTGGGCGCGTGGTGTCTGGCAGGGGTCAGGACTGTGGCCTGGGCCAGCTTGGGGCCCTGGGGAGCGGTGGGCTCCCTGGCGGTGCCAGCACTGCCTTGCGTCCCCACGACTGCTGCTCGGTCTCCTCTGACTGGCAGGTGCAGGGGCAGGAAGAGCAAGTCCAGAGCTCAGGGGAGAAAGCAGTGGAGGCCGCTGGTTTGGGGAAGGTGGGGGTGGGGGCCCTGCTAGCCCTGAGGGGTGAGGGAAGGTTGTGAGGAAGATGCTGTGAGGCAGGTGACTCGCTGTGGAGGGGAAGAGCAAAGTGCATGAGGGGGAGGGAAGGAGGAGGTGAGGATAGGATGAGGCATGGGGGGTGAGGAGGATGAAAGGAGGACCTGGGCAGCGAGGAATGTGGGGGAGGGGAGGACCAGATAAGGGGGTAAAGGACGAGGTATGGAGGGGGGAGAAGGAGGGAGGGAGGGAGGAGATGTGGGGTAACAAGAAGATGGGGGGCAGGTCAGCAGGCTGAGTATGCAGGGTGTTAGTGGGCGCAGGGGGGCCCGCTGCCCATGGTGAGCCAGGAACCGCTCCCCAGCTGTCAGGAGAGAGGGCCCCGGCGTGGGGGCAGTGGAGGCCCACAGGACTGAGTCCTGGAAGGGCGTAGGGAGCCCGGCTCCGCGGGGGGTGGAAGCAGAATGGCTTGAAAGCGGAGCTGCGGGTGGCAGTAAGGTGATAGGCTGCATGGAGAGGGGCCATGCGCTGGTGTGGGAGGCAGGGCAGCCAGGACAAGAGGGAGCCGTTAACCACCAGGATCATCTAGGCCAGGCCAGGGTCTGCTCCCTTCCTGCTTTGGGAGCCAGGCCCCCAGCTCACAGGGGGAAAGGAGCCAAGGGGCTGTGACAGGCCACGCACTGAAATGATGAACCCCCAGCAGCCAGGGAACAGCTGGCAAACGGCATCACAAGGGGCTGGGAGTAGGGTGACCAGATGCCCCGATTTTATAGGGACAGTCCTGATATTTAGGGCTTTGTGTTATATAGGTGCCTATTACCCCCCACCCCCGTCTCAATTTTTCACAGTTGCTGTCTGGTCAGCCTAGCTGGGAGTTGGGAGCAAGGGACCTTTGATGGGAGGGTTTTGGTGACCCCCAGAGGGCCAGAGAAAGGCCACTGATGCCCCTGAGAATAGAAGCGGGGATGTAGAAAGCTCCTGCCCAGCATGTGCCCCCTGGCATGGGGGAGGGCTCAGGCGCCAGGGTTACTAGCCCCTGTGCTGGAGGATGGGAACCCCAAGCCAGGGAGAGATCAAGGGTGAGCGCCTCACTGCAGGACTGAGGGAGCAGCTTCTGGGGCCCTGGCCAGAAGGGAGCAGGGCTGAGGGGCTCCTCGTGGCCATGGGCTGCTGACTCTTCGCCCTCTAGCCCAGGGCTAAGAGCTGGCCACCAGCCGCCCCCGGAGGGCTGCCTGCCTGCAGTGGGGCAGGAGGCCGGAGGCCTCCCCTGTATGACAAAGGGCCCGCCTGGCCGGGAGCGGGGGCACGGTACACCAAGTCGCGTCAGTGGGAGCCCCCTCTGCACCTGCCCAGCGACGTGTCAGAGCCTGGGCTGCCCGCCCGTCCACACCCACTGCACCAGGGGAAGCGATTCGCTCAAGGTCACAGCGAGCCCCTGCGGGCTGCGAACGGGACCCAGGAGTTCGGGCTCCCGGGAGCCCCTGCGCCAAGCGCTGGCCCAGGCTTCCTCCCTGCGGGGGAGCGCTGGGCGCGCCGGCAGCCCCCGGCCGGGCTGGGAGAGGAGCCCGGGCGTGGGGATGAGAGGAGGCTCCCGGCAGCCGGGGCTCCCGCATCTGCAGAGGCAGCGCAGTGGCCCCAGCCCAGGTACGAACCTTCGTCCTCTCCCATAGGCTCGTCCCTCCAGGTGCAGCAGAGGAGCATCAACCTCATCCACGCCGCCGGCTGGCCCTGGGCACGACCCGCGGCGCCGGGCTCCGCCGCCTGCTCCGGCTCGGGGCGCGTCTGGCTCGCAGGCAGCGAAAGGGGCAGGGCTGCGATGGATGCTCAGCGGGAGAACAGGGGCTGGCCGACCGCACAGCATCCCTGGGAAAGCAGGAGCGAGAGCCGCCGCCGCGCCCCCAGCCCTGCAGGCGGGGGAGGTGGGCAGGAGCGAGCCAGGCCGGGCAGAGTCCTGTGAATCCCAGTGCACCCGCCTCCCTCCCATGAACCCTTAGACAGCCCGGCCCAGCTCCTGGCGCTCCCAGCCGCAGTGACACTGAGCAGGGATCCCCCTCGAGGAGGGGCTCTGTGCGGCTGGAAGGCTTGTCAGAAGTTGGTCCAGTAACAGATAGACCCCGGGACCCACAGCTACAGCAGCAGGGCCGGCTACTGTGGGGCTGGGTCCCCCCATTGTCACTGACTGCGTGACCCTTGGTGAGTTGTTCCAGTGGTTGATTACCCTCCCAGGTACACATTTACCCCTCCTTTCCAGTCTGAATTTGGATCGGGTTACACCTTTCTCTGCTAGATTGAAGAGCCCATTATTAAATATTGGTTCCCCATGTAGGTGCTCACAGACTGTAATCAAGTCGCCCCTTATGTTAAATAGATCAAGCTGCTTGAGTCTCTCACTAATCTTTTAATCATTCTCATGGCTCTTCCCTGAACCCGCTCCATTTATCAACATTCTTTTTGACCTGTGGACACCAGAACTGGACTCCCGTGGATTCCAGCAGTATCAAATACAGAGGTGAAATCCTCTCTCTGCTCCTACTTGTGATTCCTGTTTAAACATCCAAACATCGCATTAGCCCTTTAGGCCACAGCGCAGCACTGAGCGCTCATGTTCAGCAGATTATCCACCATGACTCCCAAGTCCTTTTCAGAGTCTCTGCTTCCCAGGCTGGAGCCCACCCCGACGGTATGTCCGTCATTCTTTGCTCCTAGAGATATAACTTAGAGAATTTTTTCACTTCAAGGTCCCAGAAACAAAGGCAAGGTTTTCATCTCGAGGCCAAAAGACCAAAAACATCAAGACACTTGATCACGGCCTTGGATAGACCAAGAGACTACCTACACTTGACCAGAGCCATATTCAAATGCACCCAGCTTACCATGTGATCGAGATCACTCTGTATCAGTGACCTGTCCTCTTTGTTATTTACAACTCCCACAATTTTTGTGTCATCTGCAAAGTTTATCAGCGATGATTTTATGTTCTCTTCCAGGTCATTGATAAAAATGTTAAATAATATAGAGCCAACAACTGATCCCTATGGAACCACACTGGAATCACACCCGCTCAATGACAATTCCCCATTTACAGTTACATTTTGAGACAGTTTTTAATCCATTTAATGTGTGCCGTGTTAATTTTATATTGTTCTAGTTTTTTATTCACGTCATGTGGTACCAAGTGAAATGTCTGAAGAAGTCTAAGTATATTATGTGGACACTATTCCTTCATCAAGCAAACTTGTCATCTCATGGGGAGCTGAGGGACAGAAAACTTAAGTGATGGCCTCGGATCACACAGGGAGTTGGTAGCAGGGTAGGGAATTGATCACAGGTTGCTGTTCAGGCCTTGGTCACTGGCTTAACCACTGGACCATCCGTTCTCTCTTTATGACCCTCCCTTTTGCTGTAATGCAGGCCATAGAATTTCATGCAGGAATTCCTATATCCATAAGAACAGCCATACTGGGTCAGACCGAAGGTCCATCTAGCCCAGTATCCTGTTTTCCAACAGTGGCCAATGCCAGGTGCTTCAGAGGGAAAGAACAGAACAGGACAATTATTGGGTGATCCCTCCCCTGTTGCCCATTGCCAGCTTCTGGCAAACAGAGGCTAGGGACACCATCCCTGTCCATCCTGGCGAATAGCCATTGATGGACCTATGCTCCCTGAATTTATCTAGTTCTTTTTTGAACCCTGTTATAGTCTTGGTCTTCACAACATCCTCTGGCAAAGTTCCACAGGTTGACTGTGCGTTGTATGAAGAAATACTTCCTTTTGTTTCTTTTAAACCTGCTGCCTGTTAATTTCATTTGCTGACCCCTAGTTCTTGTGTTAAGAGAAGGAGTAAATAACACTTCCTTATTTACTTTCTCCACACCAGCCATGATTTTATAGATCTCTATCATATCCCCCCTTAGTAATTTCTTCTCCAAACTGAAAAGTCCCAGTCTTATTAATCTCTCCTCATATGGAAGCCGTTCCATACCCCTAATCATTTTTGTTGCCCTTTTCTGTAACTTTTTCAATTCCAATGTATCTTTTTTGAGATGGGGCGATCACATCTGCACACAATATTCAAGGTGTGGGTGTACCATGGATTGATTTAGAGGCAACATGATATTTTCTGTCTTATTATTAATCCCTTTTTCTTAATTATTCCCAACATTCTGTTAGCTTTTTTGACTGCCGCTGCACTTTGAGTGGCTGTTTTCAGAGAATATCCACAGTGACTCCAAGATCTATTTCTTGACGGGTAACAGCTAATTTAGACCCCATCATTTTATATGTAGCCCAATAACTTCTGGTTGAGCTAGAGCGTATCTTCAGACACCCGAGTTTGATTTAATGACTTCAAAGGAGCCCAACCCCCAACACGCTGAGCTCTTTGGATTGTGGGTGCAGCACCCTTTTGAACGCTCGGGGCAGAGGCTGCAGATGGCCAGCATTTGAACAGCTCACTCGCTCTCAGCATTGGGTTTGGCAGAGGGCTGCACTGGGCATGCTCACAGGTCAGGTAGAGTCACAGTAAAACACATAGCAAGCCCTGCAGCTCAGGTGCTAAGGGAGCACAGGATATTTGTAGGAATGTGGTTGTGGTGTAACGGAACTCCTGCAAGGCCCAGGGAGTTTGCAAAGAGCTCAGCAGGGATGGGAACCTACAGTACAGTGGGTCACTTGTTACCTAGCAGCTCTGTGTTCTTGGGGAACCAGGGCGCAGTATTCAGCCTGTCTGACTCACGAAAGATGTTCTCCCCTCTGCTTGAACCAAAACCGATCAGAAGAAAGACTTGCTGAAAAGGCCGTGGGAGACACAGCTAACCCCCTCTGGACAAGGGTGACAGGATTAAGGAAACCCCCCAGCCTCATTTGCATTGAAGATGGGACAAGGAGGCATCTCCATTAGCATACAGAATGAAGAACAAGTATCAGGGGATAGCCGTGTTAGTCTGTATCTACAAAAACAACAAGGAGTTTGGTGGCACCTTAAAGACTAACAGATTTATTTGGGCATAAGCTTTCGTGGGTAAAAACCTCACTTCTTCGGATGCATAGGCTATGCACCAGACTCCTTGTTGTTTTAGAATGAAGAACAGAGATTCCAAGGCAAGAACCGCACGGAACTCTGGGACCAGAAAGGCAGGGAAGCACTGCATGCTGGGGGATCTCTGCTCCAGATGTTAATGAACCCACGCTTGCACACACCCAGCTCAGTAGTTATCGGACCAATTCTAGTAATAAACCCTTTATTGGTATCCAAAATAGTGAAGCTGCCTAATTGCATTGTGAGCTCCCTGGAAGGAACACCGCCCATAGCCAGGAATGAGCAGTTCCTATTGTCTAGCCTGAACAAAACAACTCTGGTATACTCCCTTGAGCCATCAGTTCACCCATACACAAATCTAGTGTTCTCCCTTGAACCATTGTTCTTTCCCTACAAAAACCCCTACCCATGCTCAAGTGCTCTGATGCCTGGATCCAAAATCTGCATCAGTTCCATTGGGACTTCATCTTCTCCTGACTGATCGTGGGGGCTCTGCCTGTCTCCAGCACTCCGGACCCTCAGCTACTACCACCACCTGGGACCCTCGGTTGATACAAGCTTCACGGAGTGGTGAGAACCCAGCTCTCTCTCTCTCTAGGTATAGCCTTCTGACCCTGACTTGTGGGATCAGTTATAGTTTTCTAAACCTGACTTTTATAATCAAATTTAAGTTAGATTTAATATTATAACTGTTTTGTTTGTTCGGCTCCCCTATGGTTATTACCTGGCAATAAATAACATTCATGGTTAAGCTGATTGCTTCTCTCTCTCTCTCCCTCCCCCCCACCCCCCTCGTGGGTGTTTTTTGGCTTCCTCATTCGCTCTGCAGCAATGCTCTTCGTACCTAAGCTAAAGATCCCTGCAGCGCCCAAAAACCCTGTGGGGTTTGCTCATCAAGTGGGTCACGACCAGAACAATTGTAACATGAACGTGGGGAAAGGGATGTGCTGAACCTGGGACATATGAGGGTGGCAGATTGAAAGTGCTGCTCGACCCAGCCTGCTCAGGCGTACTCTATGCCAGTGCAGTGCCCATGACATCTGAGGGTGGCAGCTTGGAGGTGCAGCTCGACCCAGCCTACTGAGTCCACGGACATCTAAGGGGTCAGCTTGGGAGTGCTGATTAACCCGGTCCTCTCAGGCACGCTCTGTTCATGTGTATGTGTGTGTTCGTCTGGTTCTGGGGCTGGAAGAACCAGCCCTGGGGAACCTAGGTCCTGCAGGATAGTTCCATTGGGAGGGAACTTGCAGAAGTAGAGCTCTGTATAAGAACACAAGTGACACAAGCAGTACATTGCAACAGAGGGTCCTGTGGCACCTTTAAGATTAACAGAAGTATTAGAGCATAAGCTTTCGTGGGTGAATGCCTTGCGTCTGATGAAGTGGGCATTCACTCACGAAAGCTTATGCTCCAATACTTCTGTTAGTCTTAAAGGTGCCACAGGACCCTCTGTTGCTTTTTACAGATTCAGACTAACACGGCTACCCCTATGATACTTGACACCAAGCAGTACATTGACATTACAGACCCACTCCCCAGAAGAGTAACCCTAATAAATGAGCGTACCCCAAAGTAACAGGCAAATCTGGTAACACCCTTGCCAGTGTATCCCTGACTCTCCACTATCTTGTATGGCCCCCATCTGAGTGCCCTTCACACATTCATGACTTCCTCCTCCCAGAACCCTGGTGAGGTTGGAAGAAGTATTATCCCCATTCTGCAGATAGGGAACTGAAGCACAGAGAGATTATGGACAATTTAGCCACAAATTTTCCAACAGGGCCATTAATTTTGGGGTGTCTCAAATATTAGCTGCCCAGCACCTTGGTGTATCAAGCTGGGCACCCAAAATCAGTGAATCTGGCCTAGGTGGCTTGTGAAAGGTCGTCCAAGGAGTCTGTAGCAGACTCAGGACTAAACTCTAGATCTGTGGGTCCCAGGCTAGTGCCCTAAGCACAAATTCCTGGGTTGGGTATAGAAATCTTCCAGCCTTACCCAAAGCCTGGCAGAAGGATAATATTTCCTTCCAGAGCTGAGTTGCTTTCTTTAGACTTTAATGCCTCTGTATTCGCCATAAAGTTACAGCTGTCCAAGGATTACAGATGCTTTTATCCTACTCTGATGGTGATGGAACAGCATTTTCAGTTCCTCAGCAGGCTCCTACAGGAGCTGTTTCAGGAATAGATGGGTTGGCGTTATCACATGCCATGCCCCCACTCTTCTGACTGTCTGCACATTACTTTATTCAGCATAGGTTTAATTATACCACCAGACATCACGCGGGAGGGTTGGCATTTCTCCTGTGGCGAGAAGTTTGACCAATTCCCTCCTCACCGTGCTCAATAATTTACTCCTGGAGCAACATATTTTTTCCAGTGATTTGGATGAATTCTGTTAATCTTATAATTTAATTGTTTTATTCTTTATTTGGCTGTTTGTTTTAACCCTTTTGAAGCAGCAATCTCCCAGCCACCTTTCACAGAGAAGTCTCCGACCCAAATTTGTTGCCCTTCTCTTTAGCTTTGCCACCCCGGTAACTGGTCCATGCATGTGTGTATGTGGAATGGTCCTTGCCCCTGACAGGTTTCCAGCCTTTCCTCTACTTTCCCTTCTTCTCCAGCTGCAGGGGGAGCATACGGCACAGAGTGCACACAGGCTGCTGCTTTGGGGTGCATGGGAACCATGGGCATGGCTGGCTCCATGTTTGGGGGCTCACACAGCAGCTGGCTGGAATGGAACTGTATTATACTGTGGCACCTTTAAGACTAACAGATGCATCTGACCAAGTGGGTATTCACCCACGAAAGCTTATGCTCCAATACATCTGTTAGTCTTAAAGGTGCCACAGGACTCTCTGTTGCTTTTTACAGATCCAGACTAACACGGCTACCCCTCTGACACTTGTATTATACTGTAACTGTATTATACTGGTCAGCCACTAGGTGGGCACCGTGTGTAACATACCTTATTTAAACTAACCTCAGCCATACCTGGCAGACAGGGCCGGCTCTAGGCACCAGCAAAACAAGCTGGTGCTTGGGGCGGCACATTTTTAGGGGCGGCATGGCCGGCGCCAGAATGCCGCCCCTAAAAATGTGCCCCGGCCGCCCTAGCTCACCTCCGCTGCTGCTGCCACGGCGCGCGAAACAGCTGATTCGCGTGCCGCTACTCGCCCTCCCTCCCAGGCTCTCAAACCTGGGAGGGAGGGGGAGATCCCGAGCGGCCGTTTCGCGCGCCGCTGGTCCCCCTCCCTCCCAGATGTGGGAGGGGGTTCAGGGCTGGGGCAGAGGATTAGGGTGCTGCGGGGGGATGAGGGCTCTGGCTGGGGCTGAGGGGTTCATGATGCAGGAGGGGGCTCAGGGCTGGGGCAGAGGATTAGGGTGCGGGGGGATGAGGATTGGGGCTGAGGATGAGGGGTTCCCTCCTGGGAGGGAGGGGGAGAAGGGGAGAAGAGGTCCTGTTGGGGGGTGTGACGAACTGGGACTGTTCTTAATGTGGTCTTTGAATGCTGAGTGGGGAGTGTTGGCTGGGAAGGCAGGGAAGTGTGGCTAGGATGGTCTGCATGGGGGGATGGGGACTGGCCCTGAGGGAGAACCCAGGAAGGGGTTAGAGGCCAGGTGACATCTTTGCCCGGGAAACTGAACAAAGGCTGTGGGAGGGGTCACTGGAGGGGGAGTTTCAGAGCTGACTGGTGGAATGGCTGGGAGGCAGATGGGGCTCTGACCCCCCAAGGGGCTGTGGTGCCCTGGGACCCCAAGATGCACCTAATTGGGGGGGATCCTGTTGTCTGTGCCTGAAAGACCTGTCTTGGACTGTGTTCCTGTTGTCTAAATAAACCTTCTGCTTTACTGGCTGGCTGAGAGTCATGGTGAATCGCAGGAAGCCGGGGGTGCAGGGTCTTGTGTCCCCCACCACTCCGTGACAGGGGGTGACTGTGTCTTTGTAGGACAGGATCCAGGCCCTGCTCCTGTAATGGCCGAGGATTTGAATTTGAATCCAGGGAACCAATTGGCTAAGATGGAAATGGTCAGTGAAAATGCAAATGACCTGGCTGGCAGTGGGGAGGAGCTGCTGGGCTCAGGATACCTGCCTGCCTGTAACCAGACCCCTGGGGCTAAGTGGGTCGCAGAGATGCTCCCCGCCCCCCTGCACACTGGAGAGGGGGCTCAGGCTGGCTCTGATGCTATGAGGAGAGCAGCGAGCTCGCTGCCTGCCCCCACTGGGACAACAAGGACAGTGCTGAGCATGGTGGGAGCTGAGACCCCAGCTGAGTGGGGGGACACACAGGCAGGGCAGGTCAGCTGCCAACCAGGTTTGCCTGGTCCAGACGTGCTGCTGGGAAGTGATTCCACGGCAGGGAAGGGGCTACCAGGGACCGGGCTCAGGGGGTGTGTGACCCCAGACCCAGCCAGCGAGAGGGAACAGGTCCCACTCCCTTCCCCAGCAGCTGAATTCCAGACCGAGCCGCAGAAGCAGGGGTGGCAGGTTTGTAGAAATTTTGGTGGGGCCCAGAAGCTGCTGCCCCAACTCCGCCCCCCCAAACTCCACCCCCCACCTGCCTAAGGCTCTGGGAGGGAGTTTGGGTGGGGGGAGGAGGTCTGGGGTGCAGGTCCTGGGCTGGGGATTAGGGTGCAGGCTCTGGGATGGAGTTTGGGTGCTGGGTGCAGGCTCCGGATTGGGGCAGGGGATGGGTGTGCAG
The DNA here is from genome assembly GCF_002925995.2 of Terrapene triunguis. Lineage (NCBI taxonomy): Eukaryota > Metazoa > Chordata > Testudines > Emydidae > Terrapene > Terrapene triunguis. The sequence continues at coordinate 1,518,864 of NW_020664805.1, read as the reverse complement.
GAGGGGGTGAGGGGTGCAGGCTCTGGAACAGAGTTTGGGTGCAGGCTCTGGGCTTGGGGTGGGAGCGTAGGAGGGGGTGAGGGGTGCAGACTCTGGGAGGGAGTTTGGGGATAGGAGGGGGTGCAGGGGTGAGGGATGTGGGGCTGAGGATGAGGATTTTGGGATGTGGGAGGAGGCTCAGGGCTGGGGCAGAGGATTAGGGTGCAGGGGGATGAGGGCTCTGGCTGGGGCTGAGGGGTTCATGATGCAGGAGGGGGCTCAGGGATGGAGCAGAGGATTAGGGTGCGGGGGGATGAGGCTTGGGGCTGAGGATGAGGGGTTCATGATGCAGGAGGGGGCTCAGGGCTGGGGCAGAGGATTAGGGTGCGGGGGGATAAGGGCTGGGGCTGAGGGGTTTGGGGCATTGGAGAGGCTCAGGGCTAGGGCAGAAGGGCAGGGTAAGGGCAGCCTGCCTTGCCATTAGGGGATGGGGGGCACTAGGACCCTGGGGGCAGCAGATAGCAGTTGATGCCGGGAGCCGGTGTAGTGTGGATACCGTAGGAATGTGCTACACCGGCAGTACAAGCAGGCACAGGAGAGGCGCCCTCCGCTTTGGCGGGATGGGGAGAGACCCAGCTCCAAATATTGGTGGAGCAGGGCCCCCGGCCCTGGATATTGCTGGAGCCCGGGCACCACAAAGGAATCTAACTCGCTGCCTATGCGCAGAAGGATCCCTCCTTGGAGAAGCTGAGGGAACTTGCTGGCCACAGCGCTGCAAACCCCCTTGGGGAAGGCTGCAGGGACAGAGTCCTGTGGGAGAAGGGATTCCTGTACTGGGAATGGGCTCCCCAAGGGGAAGTAAAACTGTGGGAAATTGAGAGACAGCTGGTGGTGCCCCAGGAATGCACAGCATTCTTCCCTTTCGAGCTGCTGTATGGGAGGAGAGTGAGGGGACCCCCGGACCTGGAAGGGGAGGATTGGGAGGAGAAGGGGGAAGACCCCCTGGTGGATCTCTTCCCTGAGGTGGGAGCCAATCTCCCAATCAGGTGTTCCCTGTTCAGAGTCACTGGGAAAGCAGCCCAGACCCTGGAGAGAGAGGTCAAGGACATGCTGGCTTTAGATGTGATCCAGCTGTTCAACAGCCCACGGGCCTCACCCGAGGAAGATGGGATGATCTGGTTCTGTGGGGACTATCGGAAGCTTAAAGCCATCACAGTGTCTGATGCCTACCCCATGCCTAGGCCTGGTGAGATTCTAGACAAGCTGAGGGGGATGGAGAACTTGGCCCTGGCGTACATCGATGACATGTGTGTCTTTAGCCAGCCCGGGGAGGAACATGTGTCCCAGGTGAAAAGGGGGCTGGGCTGCCTCAAGGAGGCAGGACTGACGGTAAAAGCCGAATAGTGCAAAGTGGAGATGATCAGAGATTGACCCATTCCCCAGACCAAGAAACAAGTCCAGGCCTTTATCAGGATGGCGGGGTGCTACCGGAGGTTTGTACCCCACATTAGCCCCCTAGCTGCCCCCATCCCTGAGCTATGCAAGAAGGGTAAGCCAGATGAGGTGGTCTGGACCTAGCAGTGCCAGAGGGCTCTCTGTGCACTGAAGGAGGCTCTAATCCAGGGCCCGGTGAATCTGGTAAGCCCAGACTTTGCCAAGCCTTTTGCAGAGTTTACCAACGCCTCAGACGCAGGGCTGGGCACGGTGCTGATGCAAGCCGATGCTGAGGGGGGGGAGACACCCCATCGGGTACCTGAGCAAGAAGCTACTGCCCCGGGAGCAGAACTATGCGGCCTCGGAGAAGAAATGCCTGGCCATGGTGCAGGCCCTTAGAAAGCTGCAGCCGTATCTATTTGGGCGGCGCTTTACTGTGTATACTGATCACTCTCCTCCGACGTGGCAGCATCAAATGAAAGGGGCTGATGCCGAGCTGTGGGCGACAGAGACACCTGTTCAGAGGGGTCCCAAGGTCAAGATGGGGGCTCTCAACCAAGAGAGCCCGAATTGCAGCCCTCCAAACTGGAGCTTTGGGAAAAGACCCAATCCGAGTTTAAACCCCAGGAGTATTGGGGTGGCAAAAGGGCACGGGCCGCATAAACCTTCCCACATGCAGCCTGCAAGTGCCATCAAGCACACCCGACCTACGGGAAGCATGAAACTGGAAGGCCCTGGTGTAACTCCAGGATGGGTAAGGAATGGTGTCCCTAGCCTCTGTTTGTCAGAGGGTGGAGATGGATGGCAGGAGAGAGATCACTTGATCATTACCTGTTAGGTTCACTCCCTCTGGGGCACCTGGCATTGGCCACAGTTGGTAGACAGGATACTGGGCTGGATGGACCTGTGGTCTGACCCAGTATGGCCGTTCTTATGTTCTTATGTCACCTGAAAGTGAGAACAGGCGTTCCCATGGCACTGTTGTAGCCGGCGTCTCAAGATATTTACATGCCAGATGTGCTAAAGATTCACATGTCCCTTCATGCTTCAACCACCATTCCAGAGGACGTGTCCATGCTGATGATGGGTTCTGCTCGATAATGATCCAAAACAGAGTGGACCGACGCATGTTCATTTTCATCATCTGAGTCAGAGGCCACCAGCAGAAGGTTGATTTTCTTTTTTGGTGGTTCGGGTTCTGTAGCTTCCACATTGGAGTGTTGCTCTTTTAAGACTTCTGAAAGCATGCTCCACACCTCGTCCCTCTCAGATTTTGGACGGCACTTCAGATTCTTAAACCTTGGGTCGAGTGCTGTATCTCTGTTTAGAAATCTCACATTGGTACCTGCTTTGTGTTTGGTCAAATCTGCAGTGAAAGTGTTCTTAAAATGAACAACATGTGCTGGGTCATCATCCGAGACTGCTATAACATGAAATATATGGCAGAATGTGGGTAAAACAGAGCAGGGGACATAAAATTCAGCCACAAATTTAATTAACGCATTATTTTTTTAACGAGCATCATCAGCATGGACGCATGTCCTCTGGAATGGTGGCCGAAGCATGAAGAGGCATACAAATGTTTAGCATAACTGGCATACAAATACCTTGCAATGACGGCTACAAAAGTGCCATGCGAATGCCTATTCTCACTTTCAGGTGACATTGTGAACAAGAAGCGGGCAGCATTAGCTCTTGCAAATGTAAACAAACTTGTTTGTCTTAGCGATTGGCTGAACAAGAAGTAGGACTGAGTGGACTTGTAGGTGCTAAAGTTTTACATTGCTTTGTTTTTAAATGCAATTACATAACCAAAAAATCTACATTTGTAAGTTGCACTTATATGAGAAAGAGGTTGCACTACAATACTTGTATGAGGTGAACTGAAAAATATTATTTATTTTATTTGCCAGTTTACAGTGCAAATATTTGTAATCAAAAATAATAATATAAAGTGAGCACTGTCAACTTTGTATACTGTGTTGTAATTGAAATCAATATATTTGAAAAAGTAGAAAAACATCCAAAAATATTTAATAAATTTCAATTGGTATGCTATTGTTTAACAGTGCGATTAAAACTGCGATTAATCATTTTTTTACTTTTTTTTAATCGCGATTAATTTTTGGTAGTTAATCGGGTGAGTTAATTGACAGCCCTAGTGAATATACAGCTGCAGGGGCTTTCCACTTCCTAATAACAACTTCATAGTATTAGCCAGAATTCATAAATTGTACAGACAGACCCTCCAAATAGCCACAGGGGCACGTGCTCTTCGCAGGTAGAGGCCAAGGCCGCATGGCTCATCCTCAGACGCTCTGCACCAGCACTACTCTCTGGTGCAGCAGCTCTCTGCCATGGGGAGCTGGGATTACCCAGGTCTTCTCAGCTCTGCAGGGAGCTTTGTCCTGGTGCAGGAGGTCTGGGCTCCCCTCTTCAACCTGCCCCTGGCTTTCAGATGTTTTGCCTCATCTCACTGCAGGGTTTACAATGGCGCCGGGCCCACACTCAGAAGGGGCCCCGGCGCCCAGACCATAGCCACGGCCCCCCACTCCACCTGCACTCTGCCCGAGGCCCCGTCTCCACTCAGCCTGTTCCCCTCAAGACCCCGCCCACTGCTTGCTCCTCTCTGCCCCCTCCCTCCCACCCATTGCTCCCTCCTCTCTGTCCCCTCCCCGCATGTAAGCGGCAGGCGGGGTCTCCAGGGAAAGAGGCCGAGCGGGGGTGGGACCTCAGGATGGAGTGCGAGCAGGGCCGGCTCCAGGCACCAGCCGAGCAAGCTCGTGCTTGGGGCGGCAGATTGTAGGAGGTGGCATTCGGCCCAGTCCTAGGGCAGCACGGCCGCTTTTTTTGGTTTGTTTTTTTTTGTTCCGCTCCGGCCGCCCTGTAGGGGGCGGCGGCACAGAGGAGGGGAGCGCCCTGCAGCAAGCCCGGCAGGGCAGCCCGCATCCTTCCCTCCCAGCTGACCGGAGCGGCACGGAGCCCTCCCGGCAGGCGGCGCGGCGGTTGGGGCCGCATGGCAGCGCCCCGCTGAAGCCCTGGCCGCCCCCTTCTCTCTCTCCCACCGCTCCCTCCCCCCCGCTAGCTGGGGCACCAGCGCAGGGAGTCCCCCCGCACCCTGGCTCCAGCGGCGCCGCAGGATTTTTGTTTTGTTTTGTTTTTTTTGGCTTGGGGCGGCAAAAAAGCCAGAGCCGGCTCTGAGTGCGAGGGAGGCAGGGCCATGGTCCAGATGCTGGGACCCACAAAAGTTCATCCGGCCCTGCCTCTGCTAAATTCAGGAACGATCTCTCCCTAGGGTGCTGAGAGGCTGGCATAGCAGTCCCTGAGTTATTAGCCCTCCCGAGAACCTCGTGGTCCATGAGTCTGGGTTGGCCATGTGGACGCAGGCACCTCTGGATTCCTTGGCCTAATCAGAAATGCTTGTGCCTCTTTCCGGAGGGGTCTCTGCTCCACAGTACTGAAGAAAAAGTGTGTCTCAAAGCAGCCTTTGAAGGAGGCCTGAGCTGTTGTGGCAGAATGTGGAGCCATCACTGCACGGTTTCAATTGCTACGACAGCTGGGTGGGAAAAGATTTTCCTGGGGAAATTTTGGAGATTTTGAAAAAATTTCCTGTTCTACGTTGCAATGAAACCAATCAGGGAGTTGAACGTGGGTCTGCTACTTCCGATGTGAAGGCCTTGACCACTGGGTTATTGGCTGCTCTGAGGTGAGGCTCTCTCTCACCAAAATTCCCAACCAGCTGTGGTTGCTGAGTTTCTGCATCTGAGTCTGGGTCTTAATGTAGCAGGGCTCAGTAGCAAGGACGAACGGAGTAGGAATAATCATAGCAGAAATATGCCAGAATAGTGTCGTGGCCGTCCAAAGGAAGAGTAACCAGCTGAGGACAGTTAGAATAGCATTGAGCAGAGAACAGATATTGAATGTTAGATGCGGCTACATGCAGCAGGTTGGTCATACAATTGAGGAGAATTCCAGAGAGCGCTGGATCCAGGGCCGGCTCCAGCATTTCTGCCGCCCCAAGCAAAAAAAAAAAAAAAAAAGCCGCGATTGGCGGCGGCAGTTCAGCAGCAGGTCCTTCGCTCCTAGAGGGAGCGAGGGACCTGCCGCCCCCGAATTGCCGCAGGTGCCGCCCCTCTCCCTTGGCCGCCCCAAGCATCTGCTTGTTAAGCTGGTGCCTGGAGCCGGCCCTGGCTGGACCACGTGCTAAGTGCCTTACCACAGGCTGAGTGCTTGGTTATCAGAGACGACCTCCACGGACGTGTGGCAGAACACAGTGAGGGCTCCGACGATGGTCACGAAGGATGAGGCTTTGGAACAGGAAGTGAAGCTGGTGAAGAGATCTTAGAGTTAGCCAGAGCCCATGGCCTGAGTCTTGCCAATACAGACTTTGTAAAGAGGGAGAAGCTCTTAATTACACACCAGGGGGTGCCAACACATCCCAGCTCAACAGCTTCCTGACAAGAGGAAGAGCTCTAAAAAGCATGAGTGATACCAGGACAGCAGATTGTGGAGCAACGCAGACAGCTTGTAATGAATGTCCGGGTGAAAAGTCTAGGGAGGGCAAGAAACAAGCTGTGGAACAAAGGACGGAGCGGTGGAGGTTCGCAGATAGCGAAGTTAGTGGAAGATCTAAGGATGAGGTTCTCCGGAGGTTGGCCAATGACCACAATGATACCGAGGAGGTTTGGGGGAAAATATCCAAACAGCTTACGGGACGAGCACAAGCTGCCTCTGTCCAAAGGAAAGGAGGGAAATGTCATGGCAAGAAGATGTGGTGTCCAACAATGGGCAGGAGGAAGGGAAGAAGAAGGACAGGCAGGCTTAAGCGATGGCAAAAAGTCAGACTGGTGGAAAGTGATGAGTGTTGGGGAAAAAAAGGTGAAAGGGCGGGTCTGGAAGCTAGAGGTCAAGCATTTAACATTTTTTATGCAGGACTACTAACAAAGGAAGGGGGGAAGGAATACATGCATTAGCCAAGGTTAGGCAAAGAAGCACAGAGGAGATGAAAAGGGAAGACTGCTTGCGGAAGACGGTGAAATCACTAGGAGGTAGCAGCGATTTTATGAGAAAATGCTCAGTGAAGAGACTGCGAAGAAGCTGGTGAGGGAAGTAGGCTCAAGCAACAGCCTCTCAAAACCTGTCACCACAATGGAGACTCAGACCGCGCTAAAGATGGTGAAACGGGGCAGCACAACAGTAGGGAGAAGCAACGGTGGCTCCAGAGAGTCATTCGCTGTGCGGGTAGGTCTGCACCAAGGGTTGTCCTTAAACCCATTCTTATCTGTGATTGTAAAGGACCCCTTGACACAGGAGATATGGGGAGGGGCTCCATGGAGAGGCTTTTCACCAGGGACTTGGTGTTGTGCCATGAAGATAAATACAAACTGGAATGGGACCAGTACCACATCCATCCCCAGACGAAGGTGCGCCCACGCCCGCACAAACTAGACCTGGCCCGCTCCCTCCCCAGATGACGGAGCCCCCACCCCCCTCAAACTGAGCACCTCCCACCACCTCCCCGGAGGGAGCGGGGGGGAGAAGGGTTAAGTTTGCTTTGGGCCGGCGCAGGAGACGCGAGGTTTGGGGGTCACCTCGAAGTCTGGGGCGCAATGGATGGGCCGCTAAGCAGCTGGCTGGAACCTGCTGAAAGCGACTCCGTATCAGCATCCCAGAACATTCACACCCAGCAACCAGCCACCGGGGGAAGGAGGCTTCCCTCCCTGCCATCTCTCAGCAGGGAAGCTGCGCAGAGATTCCACCAAGAGTGGGCGTGTGGAGAAGCTGGCTGCTCCCACCTGGGCTACTCAGAGAGGGACAGAGCCTAAGATGGAGCTGCTCCCGCTTGGCTGTGGCCTGCTCCGGCTTGGCCAGCTGGAGGATGCTTTAAGCGTCATTTCTCCAGGCTAAGCTTGGGACTCCAGCTCCCGACTGCTTTGCAGACACTGCCTGGCCTGAGGGCTCCTGTGAACACTTGCTGCGGAGCGCTAGTCCCTGCAGAGCGCGGCAGTCTCTCACCAGGAGTCTATGGCCATGGGATTCGCTGGGCAGAGCTCCCAGCATGAAGCAGGGGGGCTGGAGCCCGAAGGCTCAATCTCAGAGACGCTGAGACTATGGGGCCTGCCCTTAAGGAACAGTGGGGCCACATGAGGGGCTGGCACACTGATGGTCTCCTCCAAGGGACTGTTTAACAGCCCAGACACTGGGGATCCAGGACAGTAACACCCCAGCCGATCCAGTCTGCCATTTTGGAAAATATTTTACACATCAACGGGCAGAACTTGCATGATTTTGGTGAAAACTGGAAAAGCAGAAAAGCCTTAAACTGCTGCTCCCTGTTCTCCCTGCTGAGCTCCGCCTGACAGCTGTGGGGCGGTGGCAGAAAAGAGCAAAGGAGGTTTCATTCCTCCCTCACTCCCAGTGTTCTGTCTCCCCAAAGCCTGTGCCGTGGGGGAGTGAGCGATAGAGGGGTGCCAGCCATCGGCCCCTCCCTTCCCAGCAGGGGTGGGGTAAGAAAGCTACTGTGGAGGGGGGAGAAAAAGGAGAGCCACAGGAGCCACTGGTAAGCAGGGCAATGGGGGAGCCATGGCACGGATGGGGACACAGAGGCCTGGTATGGGGGAGACGGGGAGTTGCAGGGGGTCCCTGAAACAGAGCGGATGGCAGAGGAGTCCCCAGGGAGCCTGGCGAGGGGTGGAGGGATGCAAGGCTCACCTGGTGCAGGCAATGAGCTCTGCCCACAGACACAATCCCCTAGTTCAGCGTTTCTCAGGTGGGGGCAGGTGTTTCTTGTGGCTACAGCCTCCTGGGCGGTGATGGGGGGGGGAGGACAAAGTAGCAGCCCCTCCCCCAGGGCTGCCAGCGGGGGTTGGGCCCTGCCCCCTCTGGAGAGACAAACGGAGAAGTCGAGAGCCAGTGAGTTCCCCACCTTCCCGGGGGTGGTGGAGTTGGGCTCCAGCCCTGGGTGACAGGGCCCAGGCTCTGGCTGTGGGGCTTTCGGCTCCATCCCCCGGCCATGCAGCAGCAGGCTCTGGCCCTGGGCTCACCCCCCACTCCCCCGCCCCATTGCCTCTGGCCCCAGGCTTCTGCGGAGTGGTGACAGGGTCCATCCCCCAGCCGCAGGCCTTCAGGCTCAGGCCCCAGGCTCTAGCTGCAGAGCTGCGGGTTCAGCCCTGTAATCCTGCTGTTGGGCTTTGGGCTCGGGCCTCAGCCGTGCAGCAGCAGGTGCCGTCCCCAGCCTCTGCCCTCCTACTGCTCCTGGCCCCCGCTGTCTCCCTAGCCACCTCCCCATCCAGGGCTTACTTTGTCCCTGGGCTTGCGGGGGCTGAGGAAGTCTCCTGCTGTGAAAAGTGATACTTGTATGTTAATATCACTTTTCACAGCAAACTTACTAGCCAGAAAAAAAAAAAAAAAAACCGCAACCAAAAAAGCAAGAGCAAAAAAGACAAGAAAGTGCAAAGAATAGCGAGAACTGTGCATTATTAGTATTATTGCATCTGCAAAAGTTAATTAAGTATTTTAGGAAAAACTGTCAGAGCGGCTACCATCAAGTGTTTGTGGCCGCACTCTGAGCAGGGGCGGCTCTATGTATTTTGCCGCCCCAAGCACGGCAGTCAGGCAGCCTTCAATGGCATGCCTGCGGGAGGTCCACCGGTCCCGCGGCTTCGGTGTACCCGCTGTCGAATTGCCGCCGAAACCGCGGGACCAGCGGACCTCCCGCAGGCATACCGCTGAAGGCTGCCTGACTGCCGCCCTCACAGCGACTGGCACGCCACCCCCCATGGCTTGCCGCCCCAGGCACGCGCTTGCTACGCTGGTGCCTGGAGCCGCCCCTGACTCTGAGGCCACCAAAAAATTTGTTGTGAGAACCCCTGCCCTAGTTTATCTCCACAATGCGCAGAACCAGCCCCACTCCCACCCCTGGGTAGTGCTGGTGCTTCTGGCTCCTGCATCATGCCCAATGAGCTACCAGGCCCAGGCACTCAGGGTTTCATCCCAAGGGTGGCACTCCCAGGAGCTCAGCTCCCCCAGCACCATGCTGGCTCCTGGGTAAGGGCAGCCCCTGCTGAGTCACCCCCACAAAGAGAGAACCACTCCATCCCTGCGTAGTGCTGAGACCTCCCTGGGCTCAGCCCCCACAGGGCAGTCTGGTAACACCAGCAGCCCCCACGTCCAGCGTGCATTCGCCAGCCCCTCCAAGGAGTTCTGGGCCGGGGAAGTTCAGCTCCAGGCCACGGCGCCCTCCGTGCTCCGGGCCGTGCTGTCTGTACGTGGAGATGCTGTCGCGGGCAGCACATGTGCCTAAGAAGGTTCCTGGCACACGATGCACAATGAGGCCAGGGTGCACCCAGAATTTTCCTGGGGACAGGGCCCAGGTTGCATGCGTTACGTTCCCTATTTCCTCCTCTGTGGGCTCTTGCTTTACACATACGTTGTGTCCTGAGGGGTCCCCCCCTTCACATTGTCACGTGACCCATGTATGTCCTTGCCAAGGCTGCAGCAGGGCTGGAGGAGGCAGCATGAGGAGATGGTGGCCCAGGGTTCTGGGAAGTGGGGAGCCGGGTCTGGGGGATCCTAGAGGCTGAAGCCCCAGGAGGAGCCGCTGCTCCCATTTCTGCTGTGCTCGTCTCTGGCAGCTTCTTCCTCATCTCCAAGGGCCAGCCCCAGGTGACAGAGACTGGCCAGGACCTCTCCCCCCTCCCCTCGGACACGGTGCACAGGTTCGGCGCTCCGGAGCCGCTCGCAATGGGGTTCAGGCAGGATCCTCTTGCAGCGTGACACCCCTCAGGGCTCACTCTGCCTAGGGCAGCCTCCTGGCTCTGACCTCGGAGCGCTCAGTGCCCTGCTCCATGCCGTGAGCTTCCCGCAGTGAGTGCCCCTGGATGGGACACCTGGGGAAGCCTCACCCCCCCCAAAGGGGCCGTGCACCCCACCCCCGCAGTCAGCAGTGACCCCAGCCAGCAGGTAACACAGACGGGTTATTAGTGGTGGGAACACAGTGTAGAGCAGAGCTCGTTAGCACAGAAATTAGGAACATTCAGGAAAGTCCATCCTGGGGGGAGGGCAGCGAACCCCGAGCCCAGAGCTCTCCCCTCTCGAGTTCCCCAACCACAGACAGACCTGCTTCCAGCAGCCGAGCCTCAGTCACGTCCACCTGCCCTCCTCCGTCCTCTGTCTCTTTCCCGGGCAAGCAGGTCCCCCGGCCTCCACCTCTCGCTTTGTTCTCCAGCACCTCTGACTGGCTCTCCCAGAGAATGGACCCCAGCCATCAGTTGCCAGGATACAGAGTGTCGGCCATTGTCTGTGCCAGGCAGCCAGCCGCCAGTCACACCTGCCCGCTAGGGGTCTCTGCAACGATCACACCCCCTTGTCCCACCACCTCGATACTTGCGTGACACACCAGGGAAACTGAGGCGCACACTATTCAGACAAAACATTAAGAACAGTCCCACTTCGTCATACCCTCCCACCAGACAGACCAGGTCTGGCCAGGACGTCTCCCCCCTTCCCTGCCCCAGAGAGAAAGGGCCTGGCCAGGATCTCGCTGCCATCCCTTCCACCAGAGAGACCAGAACCGGCTGGGACATCTCCCCACTTCCCTCCCACCAGAGAGACCAGGACCAGCTGGGACGTCCCATCCCCTTCCCTCCCACCAGAGAAACCGTCTCCCACCTCCCCTCCCACCAGAGACTGGCACTGTGAATGTGTAGTAGAGTCTAGGGCCAAGGGGAGGGGGCTGCCCTGCCCCACTTCGTTGTGCCCCTGGCAGGCGCCACTAAGCCCAGGGAGGCCAGGGCCTGGGCGGTGGGCTGGTGATGCATCCCAGCCCAATGCCCTTTTGAAGAAACGCCACCTGACTCCAGGCACCCACCTTTTCACTATCCCCTGAAGGGTGGGAAGTGTAATAGAGCCACAGATAAACGATACCGACATTGCTATGGACAGTACAGGTGAGCCAGTGTCTCCACGGGATCTCATCTCCCCCTGCAGAGCAAGGCTGGGGGCACAGGGCGTCCCTAATGCCCCTTGTTCTCCTAGACCCCGCCCCACTGAGCAGAGGCCACTGACAGGCTTCCTGCGCTGCATCTGTAACCCAGCACAGGCATCGACCCGCCCCGGGGACAGCTCTCACCTGTGTCCTGGTGTATGTTGCACAGTGTGCAGCACCCCCAGGAACAAGCGATGGGTTTGTAGGCAGCACTCTCTTGCCTTCAGCCTGCCCCAGGCGCACTCCCCCACCATCCGGCAACTGCTCTGGGGGTGACTGAGTCTTCTGCTGCCAGGTGCTCCCCCATCAGGGTTCAGCTTCATAAGCCAGGCAGGGGTGGGCCTGGCCACCCACACAACAGTGGGCACAGACACCCTATCGATAGCCATATCATGTGGGGGGACCAAAGCCCCTTCTTGTCCAAACAGGTAAATGCCAGATCTCTGGAATGCTCTGGCACCATGCGCCTGGCCGGTGCGTCCCATGCTGTGTCCACGAACCGCCCTCTGTGGTTGACCAAAGGCTATGTAACAAGGGAGCAGTATCCTTTCCAGCGGCCATATTCCTGTGCCCCTTGTGCGAGGCAGACCATGGGAACAGGAGTGCCAGCAAAGGCCCCTACACCGGGGTAGTCAATAGGCGGAGCGTGGGCCGAATCCAGACCGCCAGACCCTTTCGAACGGCCCCGGAGGGGAAAGGTTCCCCTCTTTATACGTCCAAAGATCACAGTGTCACATTGGCAGCTCATGTTCAGCGGATTGTCCAAGATGCTCTCCAAGTCTTTTTCAGAGCCGCTACTTCCCAGGATAGAGCCCCCCCACCCCCCTCCAGTAAGTGTGGCCTGCGCTCTCTGGTGCTCCATGTACATTGACATTTGGCCATATTAAAACACACATGGTTTGCTTGCGCCCCACTGGGCAGCTGGGACAAAGGGCTCCTCTCCGCCAGTGGTTCTATCGTCTGCACACTTTATAAGGGATGATTTTTTGCCTTCTTCCACGTCATCAATAAAAATGTTACACAGCGTAAGGCCGAGCTCTGCTCCCTGTGGGGCCCCACTGGAAACCCACATCGACGAGGATTCCCTGTGAACAGTTACCTTTGGAGACCTGTCAGCCAGCCAGTTTTTCATCCATTTAACAGGTGCCGCCATGTTCATTTCATACTGTTCTAGTTTCTTCATCAAAATGTTGTGAGTTAACAAGTCAAATGCCTCACCAAATTCTAAGTACGCTACATCACCGCAATTACCTTTATCAACCAAACTTGTAATCACATCAGAAAAAGATATCACCCAGTGGTGCAGCCAGGAATCCTTCTCCTCTGGTTTCCACCCCAATGCCCCTGTTCCAGGCTTCCCAAGCAATTCATCACCCCAGGAATGTGCTCCCTTCCCCCGAGCCCACAACTCACGGCTGACCCCACATGCCTCGAATGGCGTGTGATGCAGAATGTGTCTGGTGGGATGGGGCCCCAAGGGCCCGGAGGACGCGACCTTGCTGGTTTCTATCCTGCGGGGTGTCTCTGATGCAACACCAGCTGTGACGCCCCCCCACAGTCAGTGCAGGGAGGGGGTTTCTCTCTGTGCGGCTCCAGAGGGGGCCCACTGCTTCGCTCGCTCTCCAGTCGGGATTCCCAGGTGAGGACTCTCGAGTTGGAGACACAATCCCGTCATCATCTGGACATGAGCCGTCCCCTGGAGGTGGGAGCCAGGGAACCTCGGGAATAGGAACCGCACACAGGTGTGTCACTGATAAGCACTGCTCCCAGGGCACGGCCCCCAGAGCTGAATGCACAACATCCATCTGCTGAGGGGAGGAGATGAGAGCTAGGAAAGGGAACAGTGAAGGGAAGGTGACAGAGTGGGGGGGCTGCAGGGGTCTCTCTCTCTTTAGACCCCTAAGATCCTTTCTGGCTCAGTCACTAGCCACAGGGCTGGATGCAGGATTCTCCCGCGGAGGTTCTCTGGCCTGGGAGATTTAGGAGGCCAGACTGGATGGGCGTAATGGTCCCTTCTGGCCTCAGGACTCTATGTTTATGTTTTGTTTTATGGCTCCAGAACTCTCTGGTACTAGGGGGTGAACCCCCCAGGCAGAAAGGGGCTGCTCAGAGCCATGGCAAAGACTGCACATCTCCAGCCGAGACCTGCCTGTGCAGAGCTCACAAGAGGAGGCAGAGCTGGGGGCACTCACACCGCTTTCCCAGGGTCCCAACGATTCATTTCACTCGTCCATGGGTTCAGAGGTGCTTTCTCCCATCCCTGCCCTGTGTAGATGCCTCTCAGGATCTCCGGTTCCTCAAGGCCCTGGGCAGCTGGGACAAAGGGCTCCTCTCCCTGCTCCAGGCAGGAGATGATGTCAGGCTTGTGAACGGGAATCCCTGCTCATGGGAAAGTCCACAGGTAAGGTCCCAGCCCGCCAAATGGCTCCGCAGTCATTGTTCCAGTACTTTAACCCCAGCCACCCTTCCCGTGCCCACGAGGGCGTGGGAGCCGCACAGCTGGGGAAATACCACGTAAGCCTTTTGGGGAGCCGAAGTGTCTGCGAGGGGAGTTGATGTGCCCAGTTAAGACACCAGCACCTCTGTTAAATGCCAATGGACCGTCTATCTCCAACTCAGAGGGCTAAATCCAATCCCGGCACTGCCACTACTGTCCCTCCCCTCTGGGGGCAAGTTAGGACTGGGGGGACACAAGCTAAATGGGCGGACATGTGACCATCTCATGTGTCTCCCCTGCTGAGTGACACACACCCCTGCCCAGCCTGAGGTCGTCACATTCTACCCACCCCTCGTTAACTGCATGGAGGGCCCAGGGGGTTCTGTCCTTCTCTCCTTGTGCCTCCGCCCTCCCCCAAGCAAGTTCGACCCACTCTCCCTGGCAGCTGGGCAGGGAGCAGGTGTCGCGGAGTGTGGGGGACTCAGGGCCCTGCACCCCCAGCTTCCTGCAATTCACCATGACTCTCAGCCAGCCAGTAAAGCAGAAGGTTTATTTAGACGACAGGAACACAGTCCAAGACAGGTCTTGCAGGCACAGACAACAGGATCCCCCTCAGTTAGGTCCATCTTGGGGTCCCTGGGCACCCCAGCCCCCTTGGGAGGTCAGAGCCCCGTCTGCCTCCCAGCCATATCACCAGCCAGCTCCTGAAAGAACTCCCCCCTCAGCAACCCCTCCCCCAGCCTTTGTTCAGTTTCCCGGGCAAAGGTGTCACCTGGCTTTTAACCCCTTCCTGGGTTCTCATGTTACATGCTCAGGTATTCTCCGTCGGTCAGTCTCCCATCCCCCAATGCAGACTATCCTAGCCACACTCCCTTGTCAGCATTCACAGTCCACAGTAAGAACAGTCCCAGTTTGTCACATCTCTCCCCCCTTCGAGACTGAACTGAGCGGGGTCACTTTAGCCAGTGACCCGGGGAAGTTCGAACCTACCCCCATTCCCATGGATGCCCCAGCATCCCTCCCACTCCTTGGTGAGGATTAAACCAGCCCCCTCCAGTTTCACGCCCCCCCCCTTAGGTTGGGGGGTGCTCGATGGCACTCGTAGTTCGTATGTGGGAAGGTTTATGCGGCCTGTGCCCTTTTCCCACCCCAATACCCCTGGGGTTCCAACTGGGCTGGGGTCTTCTCCCAGCGTTCCAGTCTGGAGGGCTGTGATTCGGGCTCTCTTGGTTCAGAGCCCCCCTTTTAACCTTGGCCACCCTCTGGAAAGGCTCCTCTATGCTGGGCAAGGGTCCTAAAGCCGTTTTCCCCTTGTCCCGGGCCTTCCTCCCCCTCTGACAGGGGTCACAGGATCGGCAGTACTGTCGGACAGTAACAAAGACCCCAGGCCAGTAAAAGCTCCGTAGCAGCCTCTGCTGGGTACGCCAGGTTCCCTGGTGCCCTGAGAGGGGAATGTCATGGGCCCGGTGCAGCAGCTGGCGGCGATACTTCTGGGGTACCACCAGCTGCCTCCTGATCCCCCCTGACTGCGGGACAGAGCTGTTTCTGCCTGAGAGGCAGCCTGGGCTCGGCTGTGGGGGGAGGGAGCGGGGCTCCTGCTCGTTCGGCCCCTATCCTTGCAGCAGGGCCCGGATGGGGGGTGGCTCGCTGCCGCCCCAGATGCCAGGGACGGGGTGAGCGAGCCAGAGTCCCCTCTCCCCCTGCGCCCCAGCATGTTTCTGGCTCACGGGGACAGGGACCGAGTGAGCTGGAGTCCCCTCTCCCCCGCCCAGCCCCGGCAGCCCACCGGCTGCTGGCACAATTTTGCGCACCCCTGGGGGAAGGGGGACAGCGTGTCTCCGTGTGCTGTCCACACCTGCAAGCGCCACCCCCGCAGCTCCCATTGACTGGTTCCCAGCCAATGGGAGCTGCGGGGACAGTGCTGGGGGCAGGGGCAGCACGCGGAGCCTCCTCCCGCCCCCCTGCCAGGGGCCGCAGGGACGTGCCAGCACCTGGCCACTTCCGGGAGCAGCGTGGGGCCACGGCATACAGGCAACCTGCCTGTGCCCTACTGCACCACTGGACTTTTAGCAGCCCGGAGATCGCGATGGACTGGCCGAGGCTCCAGGATCGACCAGTGGATCGCGATTGACGGTTAGTGACCACTGAATTGTATATAATAATGGATTTATTTTTGTGGGGGCCTGTGACACTCTGTGCCTTGAGGGAACCCCCTGCACCCCCATGTTCATCCTTATAATATGATTGTATGGTATCTAATGCAAAGTTGGGCATGTCGGGTGTCTTAGGAAGGCTCATGATGCACTGAGCATTGTTGTTATAGTGATGGTATAGCAATTGTTGTTACAGTAATGTTATAGTAATGTTATAGGTTGTAATTTCATGTATGTAGTTATGAGGCTGAAAATGTGTCCTCATGGCTTAAAACAGGCCCAGGCAAAAACTCTCCAGGAGCAGAGGGGCAGTTCACACCTCATCAGGGCATGTATGGGACAAACCCAGCCCAGCCTCAGGAACAAAGGACACTGGCCTAGGCAGCAACAAAGGATCTGTCGGACTCTCCAGTGAGTCACCCCCTTCCCTTGGTCAGTGTGGGACTACGATGAGGTAATGCTCACCTGACTCTGAAGGGGGGGGCAAAGCCAAGAGGGAAGAAAGAACATGATAAAAGAGAGAGACATTTGCCATGCTCTTCCTCTCTCTTCCACCTCCATCTACAGACATCACCACCAAGAGACTGAAGCGCTGATCAAAGGGGAGAGCCTGGCTGAAGGGCAACCAGCCAGCTGTGCTGAGAAGCATCTAAGTTTGTAAGGGCACTGAAAGTGTTGAGATCAGCTTCAAATGCGTTTTGCTTTTATTTCATTTGATCAAATCCAACTTGTTGTGCTTTGACTTATAATCACTTAAAATCGATCTTTGTAGTAAATAAATCTGTTTGTTTATTCTACCTGAAGCAGTGCGTTTGGTTTGAAGTGTGACAGAGACTCCCCTTGGGATAACAAGGCTGGTACATATCAATTTCTTTGTTAAACTGATGAACTCGTATAAGCTTTCAGCGTCCAGCGAGCATAACTGGACACTGCAAGACAGAGGTTCCTGGGTTGTGTCTGGGGCCAGAGATATTGGCTAGTGTTATTCGGTTGCAAGTACCTTACATGCCAGAGGCTGTGCGTGAACAGCCCAGGAGTGGGGGTTCTCACAGCAGAGCAGGGTAAGGCTGGCTCCCAGAGTCAAGGATTGGAGTGACCTAACAGATCACCGGTCCAGATAACACTAGGGGAAGGTCACAGAGACCCCTTAGCCTGAGGCCCTGGGCTGCAGCCCCTAAAGCCCCTGCGTTAATCTGGCCCTGCGTGCCTCCCCCCACGCATCGCCTCTGGGAGAGGGAGCGGGATTATCTCCCATTAGCCCTGCCCAGCCGGCCCTGCAACGGGAGAGGGAGCTGGATTCTATCCCATTAGCCCTGCGCGATCGGCCCAGCGATGGGAGAGGGAAATGGATCTTACCCCCATGAGCTCTGGCCAGCTGGGCCAGCGACGGGAGAGGGAGCTGGGTCTTACCCCCATTAGCTCTGCACATAGGGTGACCAGTGTCTGGTTTTCAACTAGAACCCCTGGTCGAAAAGGGACCCTGGTGGCTCCGGTCAGCGCTGCCGCCGTTAAAGGTCCGGTCGGTGGTGCTGCGGCGCTAAGGCAGGCTAGTCCCTGTTAGAGAGCTTATTCCTTCACTCTCCCCTTCCCTGGTCCTTCTCGCACGAACAGAGAGCAACAATATCCGAAATCCGAAAGGGGCAAACAATTTATTGGGGTGAACTTCCAGCAAGCTTAAATCCAAGTTCCTTTTTCCTTATTTTTGAATCCCAATTTACTTCCTGTTTGCCCCTAACTTATATAGTAATATTCTCAGCTATACCTTAACCAATCATTTTACTGAAATTTAACTAACCAATCCTAACATAATTCTCTAACCAATTATATCCCACTACCCTAATTAACTTACACCTAGTAAAATTATGTAACCCCTTTGGGGTTTAGAGAGCATGGCCCCTTTAAATCTTTTTCCTAGGGTGGAGGGGGAGAGTGAGAAAAAAGGAGGGAAACTCCAGGGGGTGGGGCTGGAGCTCGGAGGGAGAGAGGGGCAGCCGGCAGGCCCTGGCAAAGGAAGAGCAGAGAACCTGCCTGGAGCCTGGGAGGGACAGGGCGGCCGATCGGGGACACCCCAGGACAGGCGCCAGGAGGAGCACTGTGCCAGGGAGGAATCGCCCGGGAAGGACAGGCCAGCAGGGCCGGCTTTAGCAGGTGCGGGGCCCCAAGCCGGGACGCGCATTGTCTCGCGCCCCCCCCGCCCGCAGCCCCGCCCCTCCCTGCCCCATTGGATCCCTCCCCAAATCCCCGCCCTCAGCCCCGCCCCCTCCCTGCCCCATTGGTTCCCTCCCCAAATCCCCACCCTGGCCCTGCCCCCAGCCCCGCCCCCTCCCTGCTCCATTGGATCCCTCCCCAAATCCCCGCCCTGGCCCTGCCCCCAGCCCCGCCCCCTCACTGCCCCATTGGATCCCTCTCCAAATCCCCAGCCTGGCCCTGCCTCTTCCCCAAGCACGCCGCATTCCTCCTCCTCAACCCTCCCTCCCAGGCTTGCGCTGATCAGCTGTATGGCAGCGCAAGCGCTGGAGGGAGGGGGGAGCCGGCCCCCCCCTTTTTTTTTTTTTTTCCGCTCCGCTGGCAGCCCCAGACGTTGCAGGGCCCTCTTAGGCGCGGGGCCCCATTCCGGGGAATCGGCCGAATCGGCTTAAAGCCGGCCCTGCAGGAGCTGGACCCAGTATCACGGCTGCCCAAAGCTGCATGGGGCTGTGAGTACTGGGGCTTGGGACTCTGCATTGGGAACAAGGAGGGAGGCAGTAGCTAGTTAAGTGGGGAGGTGGAGGGCACCGGAGGGGTTTGTTGGGGGAAAGTTCACTGGCGCCGAAGACGACCAGGAGCACCCAAGACTCACCACTGGACTGGAACTTTGCCCAGGACTCCTGAACTCTGTGTGCAGACACATTGCTCCGTGTCTGCCCTTCCAGACTGTGCTACCCCTGGGCCCGTGGGGCCTTGGCTTGGATGCAGCCCTGTTTTACCGCTCCCCCATATGTCCCCTTGTTGTATTTCTCCTCTCATCCCTCTGTAAATAAATATTTCCCTTTGTTATACCCATTGTACGATTCCTGTGGGGGTGTGTTCACTCTGCGGGGGTTGGAACAGGTGCCCCTGGGTGGAAGGGATTTCTCCTGCTTCGTTCCTGCGCGCGACGTCTCTTGGCCAGAGCTGCCTGCTCCATCTTGGCCACGCGGGCGCTAAAGTTACAATTAATTATACAGTTGACAGAAACAATTGGAGAACCAGACAGTTTAACAATAGAAAAGTGGGGACCCTAAAGATAAAACATACAGAAATGAGGGTTTCACAACCACAACTATTGAGAAGTGATTTCTTGCCAGACAGGCGCTATCAAACTAAGTTTTCTTTAACCATCTCTCTCTGGAGGTGACGGGAATATCAGGACAGGATTGGATTTCGAACAGCCCAACAGCCCCTTATTTCCAGGTGACTGGTTTGGGATGTGAGGATGTGACCGTTCACTTCCCAGCTTACAGCTGCCCCTGCTGCTTAGCCAAAGGCCTTAGCTTAAGAACAGGGCCCCAGCCGGTCCCAGGGAGAGAAGCCCTGACACAGATTCTTTCTTGTATCCCTCTATAACTAGTTAAATGATCAACAGACACCTACGTTCTTACCGTACAGGCCTTTACAGGCAGGCCTGCATATCCATATCCTAACAGTCCCGGCACTGCACTGCGCCCCGGAACCGGCCAGCTGGTACAGCTCCAAGGTGGGGGAGGCCACGGGGCTCCATGCGCTGCTCCCGCCCCGAGCACCAGCTCCACACTCCCATTGGCTGGCAACCACAGCCAATGGGAGATGCGGGGGCAGTGCCTGCGGGTGAGAGTAGCGTGCAGAGCCTCCTGGTCCCCCTGCCTGGTAGCCAGGCCTGCTAGAAGCTTGCAGGGCGCAGCGCAGTCCGTGGTGCCAGGACAGGCAGGAAGCCTGCCTCTGCACCCCAGCTGCACCACTGACCGGGAGCCGCCCGAGGTAAGCCCACGCCCCAACCCTGAGAGCCAACCCTCTGCCCCAGCCCTGAGCCCCACCCAACCCGGAGCCCCCTCCTGCACCCAAACCCTCTGCCCCAGCCCAGAGTCCTCTCCCACACTCTGAACCCCTCTGCCAGCCTGGAGCCCTCTCCTGCACCCCAAACCCCTCATCCGCAGCCACACCCCAGAGCCTGCACCCCCAGACGGAGCCCTCACACCCCCCTGAATCCCAACCCGCTCCCACAGCCTGAACCCCTCTGCCAAAGCCTAGAGCCCCTTCCTGCACCCCAAACCCCTCATCCGCAGCCACATCCGAGCCCAAACCCCCAGTCAGAGGCCTCATCCCCTCCCACACTCCAACCCCCTGCTGCAGCTCAGAGCCCCCTTCTGCACCCTGAACCCCTCATTTCTGGCCCCACCCTGGAGCCCGCACCCCCAGTTAGAGCCCTCACCCCCCCCCCGCAGCCCAAGCCCCTGTCCCAGCCCAGTGAAATTGAGTGAGGGTGGGGGAGAGCGAACCACCGAGGGAGGGGGAATGTAGTGAGTGGGGGTGGGCAGGGCCTCAGGGAAGGGATGGGGCTAGGGTGTTCTGTTTTGTGGGATTAGAAAGTTGGCAACCCCACCTGCACAGCCGGTCCAGTGATGGGAGAGGGAGCTGGTTTCCACCCCATTAGGCCTGCCCTGCGGGACAGCGACTGGAGAAACAGCTGGATTTTACCCCCATTAGCCCTGACCAATGATGGGAGAGGGGGCTGGATTTCCTCCCCATTAGCCCAGCCCGGCCAGCCCAGCCCAGGAATGGGAGAGGGAGCTGGATCTTACACTTATGAGTTCTGCCCAGCCGGCCCAGGGACGGGAGTGGGGTCTGGATTCTACCCCCATTAGCCACACTCGGCTGGCCCAGCGACAAAGAGGTATGCAGGTTCTGTTCCTTCTTGTGTATCAGTAAGAGAATTGCTTCCTGAACTCCAGTCAGTGAGAGTCCAGTGGAGGCAGAAGGGTGTGCACCATTGTTCCTGAGGGCACACTCTGCCTGCAGCACCTTTGTTACTGGTGAACTAGGTGGAAAGAAGCCAGCTCAGCTCTGTGAGCCGTGGGGAGCTTGTGTGGCTGGACATTTGAAAAGCTCTCAGTATGCTGATGAAGGGAACAGGTCAGAGCCAGAGATGGCACATGGCACTCTCCAGAGTAGCACTGGGCTAGGGTCACCTGCCAAGAGCTCCTCCTATTCACTTGCCCATTCGTTGTTTTCCCATACAGCAGTACAAGGGCCCTTGGCTTTTTCAGCAGGAATTGGCTCAAGCCCCTCAAAGAGCAGCTGCTAGGAGACTCCGTTACTAAAGAATGAAAGGAGGGTAATGTAATTAATACCAATCAACATGGTTTTATGGAAACTAGCTCCTGTCATACTAACTTGATATCTTTTTTGGATGAGATTGCAAGTTTGGTTGATAGAGACTAGACTTCCATCGGCATTTGACTTGGCACCAGATGACATTTTGACTAAAAAACTAGCAAGATATAAAATTAATATGGCACAAATTAAATGGATTAAAATCCTCACTGCTAAAGTTTGCAGATGACACAACACTTGGGGGATGGTAAATAACGAAGAGGACAGGGCAGTGATTCAGAGCAATCTGGATCACATGGTAAGCTGGGCACTAGCAAACAATGTGCTTTCATACGACTAAATGTACATGTACACATCTAGGAACAAAGCATGCAGGCCACCCTTGCAGCCTGGGGGCTCTCTCCTGGGAAGCAGGGACTCTGAAAAAGACTTGGGGGTCATGGTGGATACTCAACTGACCATGAGCTCCCAGTGCGATGCTGTGACCAAAAGAGCTAATGTGATCCTTGGATGCATAAACAGGGGAATCTTGAGTAGGAGCAGAGAGGTGATTTTACCTCTGTATTAGGCACTGATACAACCAATGCTCAGATACCGTGTCCAGTTCTGGTGCCCACAATTCAAGAAAGATATTGATAAATTGCAGAGGGTTCAGAGAAGAGCCAGAGAATGATTGAAGGATTAGAAAACCTGCCTGCTAGTGAGAGAATTAATTAATTCAATCTTGTTTAGCTTACCAGAGAAGGTTAAGGGGTGACTTGATTATAATCTATAAGCATTTTCATGGGGAACAAATACTTAGCAATGGGATTTTCAGTCTAGCAGAGAAAGGTGTAACACAATCCAATGGCTGGAAGGTGGAACTAGACCAGCGGTTCTCAAACTGTGGGTTGGGACCCCAAAATGGGTCGCAACCCCATTTTAATGGGGTCGCAAGGGCTGGTGTTAGACTTGCTGGAGTCCAGGGCTGAAGCCTGAGCTCCATTGCCCGGGGCCAAAGCCGACACCCGAGGGCTTCAGCCATGAGTGGTGGGGCTCAGGTTACAGGCCCCCCCCATCTTGGGATGAAGCCTTTGGGCATTGGCTCCCCCCGCTGGTTGGGCTTCTGCAGGGTCAGGCTTTGGTCCTCCCTCCTGGGGTCATAAGAACATAAGAACATAAGAACGGCCGTACCGGGTCAGACCAAAGGTCCATCTAGCCCAGTATCCTGTCTACCGACAGTGGCCAATGCCAGGTGCCCCAGAGGGAGTAAACCTAACAGGCAATGATCAAGTGATCTCTCTCCTGCCATCCATCTCCATCCTCTGACAGACAGAGGCTAGGGACACCATTCCTTACCCATCCTGGCTAATAGCCATTAATGGACTTAACCACCATGAATTTATCCAGTTCTCTTTTAAACGCTGTTATAGTCCTAGCACTTACAACCACCTCAGGTAAGGAGTTCCACAAGTTGACTGTGAGCTGCGGGAAGAAGAACTTCCTTGTATTGGTTTTAAACCTGCTGCCTATTAATTTCATTTGGTGACCCCTAGTTCTTGTATTATGGGAATAAGTAAATAACTTTTCCTTATCCACTTTCTCCACATCACTCATGATTTTATATACCTCTATCATATCCCCCCTTAGTCTCCTCTTTTCCAAGCTGAAGAGTCCTAGCCTCTTTAATCTCTCCTCATATGGGACCCGTTCCAAACCCCTAATCATTTTAGTTGCCCTTTTCTAGTGCCAGTATATTTCTTTTTAGATGAGGAGACCACATCTGTACGCAGTATTCGAGATGTGGGTGTACCATCGATTTATATAAGGGCAATAATATATTCTCAGTCTTATTCTCTATCCCCTTTTTAATGATCCCTAACATCCTGTTTGTTTTTTTGACCGCCTCTGCACACTGCGTGGACATCTTCAGAGAACTATCCACAATGACTCCAAGATCTTTTTCCTGACTTGTTGTAGCTAAATTAGCCCCCATCATATTGTATGTATAGTTGGGGTTCTTTTTTCCAATGTGCATTTATCCACTGTGACAAAGTTCCTCCTCTATCTAAGGGGTCCTGCGCTTATTGGCGGATTTTCTTGCCGCAGAGATTCACCATGTGGGTTGGGGAACAGCCCAGAGACCTTCCCCTCTGGAAGAACCCACAGTCCAGGTCAATTGGGAGGTTTGGGGGGAACCCGGACCCGCCCTCTACTCCGGGTTCCAGTCCAGGGCCCTGTGGACTGCAGTTGTCTATAGTGCCTCCTGTAACAGCTGCATGACAGCTACAACTCCCTGGGCTACTTCCCCATGGCCTCCTCCAAACACCTTCCTTATTCTCACCACAGGACCTTCCTCCTGGTGTCTGATAACGCTTGTGCTCCTCAGTCCTCCAGCAGCACACCCTCACTCTCAGCTCCTTGCGCCTCTTGCTCCCAGCTCCTCAAACTCGCCCCACAAACTGAAGTGAGCTTCTTTTAAAACCCAGGTGCCCTGATTAGCCTGCCTTAATTGATTCTAGCAGCTTCTTCTTAATTGGCTCCAGGTGTCCTAATTAGCCTGCCTGCCTTAACTGGTTCTAGCAGGTTCCTGATTACTCTAGTGCAGCCCCTGCTCTGGTCACTCAGGGAACAGAAAACTACTCATCCAGTGACCAGTATATTTGCCCTCTACCAGACTCCTGTACCCCACTGGTCTGGGTCTGTCACACCACATTAAATTTCATTTGCCATTTTGTTGCCCAGTCACTTAGTTTTGTGAGCTCTTTTTGAAGTTCATCACAGTCTGCTTTGGTCTTAACTATCTTGAGCAGTTTAGTATCATCTGCAAACTTTGCCACCTCACTGTTTACCCCGTTATCCAGATCATTTATGAATAAGTTGAATAGGATTGGTCCGAGGACTGACCCTTGGGGAACACCACTAGTTACCCCTCTCCATTCTGAGAATTTACCATTAATTCCTACCCTTTGTTCCTGGTCTTTTAACCAGTTCTCAATCCATGAAAGGATCTTCCCTCTTATCCCATGACAGCTTAATTTACATAAGAGCCTTTGGTGAGGGACCTTGTCAAAGGCTTTCTGGAAATTTAAGTACACTATGTCCACTGGATCCCCCTTGTCCACATGTTTGTTGACCCCTTCAAAGAACTCTAATAGATTAGTAAGACACGATTTCCCTTTACAGAAACCATGTTGACTATTGCTCAACAGTTTATGTTTTTCTATGTGTCTGACAATTTTATTCTTAACTATTGTTTCGACTAATTTGCCCGGTACCGACGTTAGACTTACCAGTCTGTAATTGCCGGGATCACCTCTAGAGCCCTTTTTAAATATTGGCGTTACATTAGCTAACTTCCAGTCATTGGGTACAGAAGCCAATTTAAAGGACAGGTTACAAACCTTAGTTAATAGTTCCGCAACTTCACATTTGAGTTCTTTCAGAACTCTTGGGTGAATGCCATCTGGTCCCGGTGACTTGTTAATGTTAAATTTATCAATTAATTCCAAAACCTCCTCTAGTGACACTTCAATCTGTGACAGTTCCTCAGATTTGTCACCTACAAAAGCCGGCTCAGGTTTGGGAATCTCCCTAACATCCTCAGCCGTGAAGACTGAAGCAAAGAATCCATTTAGTTTCTCCGCAATGACTTTATCGTCTTTAAGCGCTCCTTTTGTATCTCGATCATCAAGGGGCCCCACTGGTTGTTTAGCAGGCTTCCTGCTTCTGATGTACTTAAAAAACATTTTGTTATTACCTTTGGAGTTTTTGGCTAGCCATTCTTCAAACTCCTCTTTGGCTTTTCTTATTACATTCTTTCACTTAATCTGGCAGCGTTTATGCTCCTTTCTATTTGCCTCACTAGGATTTGACTTCCACTTTTTAAAGGAAGTCTTTTTATCTCTCACTGCTTCTTTTACATGGTTGTTAAGCCACGGTGGCTCTTTTTTAGTTCTTTTACTGTGTTTCTTAATTTGGGGTATACATTGAAGTTGGGCCTCTATTATGGTGTCTTTAAAAAGCGCCCATGCAGCTTGCAGGGATTTCACTTTAGTCACTGTACCTTTTAACTTCTGTTTAACTAACCCCCTCATTTTTGCATAGTTCCCCCTTTTGAAATTAAATGCCACAGTGTTGGGCTGTTGAGATGTTCTTCCCACCACAGGGATGTTGAATGCTATTGTATTATGGTCACTATTTCCAAGCGGTCCTGTTATAGTTACCTCTTGGACCAGCTCCTGCGCTCCACTCAGGACTAAATCGAGAGTTGCCTCTCCCCTTGTGGGTTCCCGTACCAGCTGCTCCAAGAAGCAGTCATTTAAAGTATTGAGAAATTTTGTCTCTGCATTTCGTCCTGAAGTGAAATGTTCCCAGTCAATATGGGGATAATTGAAATCTCCCACTACTATTAGGTTCTTAATTTTGATAGCCTCTCTAATTTCCCTTAGCATTTCATCATCACTATCACTGTCCTGGTCAGGTGGTCTATAATAGATCCCTAATGTTATATTCTTATTAGATCATGAAATTTCTATCCATAGAGATTCTATGGAACATGTGGATTCACTTAAGATTTTTTCTTCATTTGATTCTACATTTTCTTTCACATATAGTGCCACTCCCGCCCCTGCACGACCTGTTTTGTCCTTCCGATATATTTTGTACCCTAGAATGATTGTGTCCCATTGATTGCTCTCAGTCCACCAGGTTTCTGTGACGCCTATTATATCAATATCCTCCTTTATCACGAGGCACTCTAGTTCACTCATCTTATTATTTAGACTTCTAGCATTTGTGTACTTTAAAAACTTGTCACTGTTTATTTGTCTGCCCTTTTCTGATGTGTTAGATTCTTTTTTATGTGAATGTTTATCATCTGATCTGGCCCTTACATTATCCTCCTCCATCCTCTGCTCCTGACTATAACCTGGAGATTCTCTATCATTAGACTCTCCCCTAAGAGAAGTCTCTGTCCAATCCACATGCTCCTCTGCAGCAGTCGGCTTATAGAATAGAATAGAATATCAGGGTTGGAAGGGACCTCAGGAGGTATCTAGTCCAACCCCCTGCTCAAAGCAGGACCAATTCCCAACTAAATCATCCCAGCCAGGGCTTTGTCAAGCCAGGCCTTAAAAACCTCCAAGGAAGGAGGCTTTCCCCCATCTCCTGTTTAAAAACTGCTCTACAACCTTTTTAATGTTAAGTGCCAGCAGTCTGGTTCCACTTTGGTTTAGGTGGAGCCCATCTCTCCTGTATAGGCTCCCCCCATCCCAAAAGTTTCCCCAGTTCCTAATGAATGTAAACCCCTCCTCTCTACACCATTGTCTCATCCACGCATTGAGACTCTGAAGCTCTGCCTGCCTACCTGGCCCTGCGCGTGGAACTGGGAGCATTTCTGAGAATGCCACCATAGAGATCCTGGATTTCAGTCTCTTCCCTGGCAGCCTAAATTTGGCCTCCAGGACGTCTCTCCTACCCTTCCCTACGTCATAGGTACCTACATGTACCACGACCACCGGCTCCTCCCCAGCACTACACATAAGTCTGTCTAGATGCCTCGAGAGATCCGCAACCTTCGCACCAGGCAGGCAAGTCACCATACAGGTCTCCCGGTCATCACAAACCCAGCTATCTACATTTCTAATGATCGAATCTCCCATTACTAACACCTGCCTTATCCTAGCAACTGGAGTTCCCTCCCCCGGAGAGGTAACGTCAGTGCGAGAGGCAACCCCAGCACCGTCTGGAAGGAGGGTCCCAACTATGGGAAGGTTTCCCTCTGCTCCCGTTGACTGCTCTGCTTCCCTGGGCCTTTCATCCTCCTCAACAGCACAGGGGCTGTCTGACCGGAGGTGGGACAATTGTACAGTGTCCCGGAAAGCCTCATCAACATACCTCTCTGCCTCCCTTAGCTCCTCCAGTTCCGCCACCCTGGCCTCCAAAGCCTGTACGCGGTCTCTGAGGGCCAGGAGCTCCTTGCACCGAATGCACACATACGCCACCCGCCCACAGGGCAGGTAATCACACATGCTGCACTCAGTGCAATAAACTGGATAGCCCCCACTCTGCGGCTGGGCTTCTGCCTGCATTGTCTCCTAGTTAATGAAAGGGTTGTTTAAGCAAAAGGTTTTGAATGTAGTTTGGTTTATAGGGAATAAAGGGACCCCCGCTCCCTTCCAAACTCCCTGTTAGCTTGTGCACTGAAACTTCTATAGAATCTCAGGGTTGGAAGGGACCTCAGGAGGTCATCTAGTCCAACCCCCTACTCAAAGCTGGACCAATCCCCAGACAGATTTTTGCCCCAGATCCCTAAATGGCCCCCTCAAGTATTGACCTCACAACCCTGGGTTTAACAGGCCAATGCTCAAGCCACTGAGCTATCCCTCCCCCTCTACGTGTAGTTATTTTTGTTGTCAGAAGGGGGCCATGGTGCAATGAAGTTTGAGAACCCCAGAACTAGACAGATTCAGACTGGAAATGAGCTGTACGTTTTTACCAGTTAAGAGTAATTACCCATTGGAACAATTCACCAAGGGCTGCGGTGGATTCTCCATCACTAGCAATTTTTGACTCAAGATGGGGCAGGTCTCTGGCCTGTGCTGTACAGGAGGTCACACTAGGAGATC
The DNA here is from genome assembly GCF_002925995.2 of Terrapene triunguis. Classification (NCBI taxonomy): domain Eukaryota; kingdom Metazoa; phylum Chordata; order Testudines; family Emydidae; genus Terrapene; species Terrapene triunguis. The sequence goes on along the minus strand of NW_020664805.1, from coordinate 1,490,940 downwards.
ACAGTGGTCCCTTCTGGCTTTGGGATTGATGACTCTCCATCTGTGATACTCAGACCCCAGCGGTTCAGGAGCCCAATTAGCGCTCAACATTGCCCAGAAGCGCCACAGTCGTGTGACTTCATTGGCTCATTTACTAGTGCTTTATATCTATTATTCTCACAGCAAAATGACTGACCAAGCATTATTTATCAACTTCAATTGGTTAATTACATAGTAAAAGCATCCTGATTGGTTACTGACTTAGATTGGTTAATAATTAAATCACCCAGCATTTTAAAGTCACCTGCTGCAAGGAGCATTGAATAGTTGTTTGCAGCTCGTGAGCCTCAGTCGGAGTCTCGCTGCTCTTCGGTCTGGCCACGCACTCCTGCATTGGGGCCCCAGCACTATGCACGCCAGCTATGGGTCGGGATTGCAGAAATCCTAACACCCTTGCCTGGTCCCTGCCCTTTCCTTTCCCTGAGGCCCCGCCCTCCGCTCACTCTATCCCCGGTCCCTCCGTTGCTCGCTCTCCCCCACCCTCGCTCATTTTCACCAGACTGGGACAGGGGGTTGGGGTGTAGGAGGGGGTGAGGGCTCTGGCTGGGGGTGTGGGCTCTGGGGTGAGACCAGAAATGAGGGGTTCAGGGTGCTGGAGGGGCCTCGGGGCTGGGGGTTGGGGTGCAGGAGGGGGTGAGGGCTCCAGCTGGGGGTGTAGGCTCTGGGGTGAGACCAGAAATGAGGGGTTCAGGTGAAGAAGGCGGCTCCAGGCTGGGGCAAGGGGTTGGGGTGCAGGGGACATGAGGGCTCCGACTGGGGGTGTGGGCTCTGGAGTGGGGCTGGGAATGAGGGGCTTGGGTGCAGGAGGGGGCTCTGGGCTGGGGCCGAGGGGTTTGGAGTGCGGGGGGGGGTGTGGGCTCTGGGAAGGGGTTTGGGTGTGGGAAGGGGCTCCAGGCTGGGGCAGGGGGTTGGGCTGTTGGCTCTGGAAGGAAGTTTCAGTGTGGGAGGGGGTGTGGAGTGCGGGCTCCGGCCATGCAGCGCTTACCTCAGGTGGCTTCTGGAAGTGGCCGGCATGTCCGGCTCCTCGGCGGAGGGCCCGGGGGCTCTGCGTGCTGCCCGCGCCTGCAGGCACCACCTCCACAGCTCCTATTGGACGTGGTTCTCTGGGAGCTGTGGGGTCGGCGCTCAGGGCAGGGGCAGCGTGCGGAGCCCCCGTGGTCGCCCCTGCTCCTAGGAACCGGACATGCCAGCTGCTTCTGGGAACCGCACAGAGCCAGGGCAGGCAGGGAGCCTGCCCTAGCCCGCTGCGCTGCCGAGTGGGACTTTTAGCAGCCCAGTCAGTGGTGCCGACCGGAGCCACCTGGGTTCCTGTTGGTAGAAAACTGAACGCCTGGCAACTCTAGCTACGGGCTGCTCTGATCCTGGCATCGCTTCGCTGGCCGTAGTGCTCTGGAGATGACTTTGGTTCCATGTCTCAGCGCACAGCCCAGTTATTGCTGCACCTAAACCCCCTTCTTCAGGGAACTATAGCCTGGCTCCCACTGTAGCTGGGCTGGGGGGTAGGGGGCTGACCCTATGTGGGCGCCCCAGCCCCTGCTTGAGCAGGGTGTACACACTTGCTAGTCCAGTCACTCCCTGCCTGCCCAGAGAAACCCAGGCAGAGACAGACTCTGCCAGGCCAGCAATCTAACACGAACATAGCACCACTTCACTGTGATTCAATCCCAGCAGGGCCATCAGCGCTGTGAGCTTCTTCGCAGTAGTGCCCTGTGAGTGCCAGCAGCGAGAGCACAGGAGTAGAACCCCGGGAGGGAATCTAGCTGGCAACATGTGTGTGTGTGTGTGTGTGTGTAGCCCCATGTGGAATGGGCACATTACATGGCAGGTACCTGCAGCAGGAGGCAGCAGGGGCTCAGGTGTGCAGACAGGCAGGGGAGCTGGAGAAATGCGATGAGTCCCAGGCAGGTGCAGTGAGGAACTGGGTGGGGCAGATCCCCAGGTGGGCAGGGAGGATCTCCGGGGGGTGGGAGACTGTGAGGATCCTGGGGAGGCAGGGCAGAACCATGGGGGGGAGGGGGGCAAGCCGGATCCCTGTGGGGGGCAGATCGCCGGGGTGGATCCCCACCTCTGGGTCTGGAGAAGCAGTGCGGAAGGAGCAGGAGGCCGCAGTCCTTTAGAAGTCATTGTTTATTAGTCGTTTGGAAGCAGTTACTTTCCCTCTTTATAACATGTCCCACCCGAGCTATACCAAGTGAGTAACATGGAGAGGTGCGATTCCTTCCGGCCGACAGCTCTCAGGAACACACGGGCATCCAGGGCAAGAGGAAGGGCAGGTCCCAGCGGGGCCTCGGAGACACGGCAGGGCTGGGCTGGCGCTGGCTGCCCATACAGTACGGCTGAGTGAGGGCGGGCGCATGGCTAATCCCATCAGTGTTAGTGACTTGGCTCTGCTGATAGTGCCAACCCCTCCCCACGCACCGGGAGGGCCGTGTCCTCCAGTGCAAGGATGGGTCAGCCAATCAGATGGCCCTGCCGCAAAGAACTCTGGGTGAATTTAACCCACCCACGAGCCCCTACTGGCCCCACTGGCATGAGTGTCTGAGCAGGAGGCATTCCCCTGCCCGCCTGCATGGAGCCCACGAACCCCATCCCATGGCACCCTGCAGCGTGGGCCCTGGGGCGGGCAGGCATGGAGGGGGCTGACAGACACAAGGCTGGCTAGCTGCTAAGCAGTCCCTGGCACATGGCACCAATGCCAGCTGGACGGAGTCTTGGGAGCAGCTGGGATGTGCTGGGGCCGGGCGCTGCTGACGGGCCATTCGTCCATGTGCTGGCGGCAGGTGAAGCCCAGCCCCTCGCTGTTCTCTTGGAAACCAGCCCCCATCTCTTCCTCCCCCAGGGCCCCCGGGGAGGGTCCTGTCCTGCCCTGCCCAGAGAAGCCCCCGCCCCACGGAGGCCTGCCCGGCTCTCCCCGCAGGGAGCTTTAGCACCAGTGGGAACGGCGTTTCCCGCAGTTTGTTCTGTGCTTCCCGCTGGAGAGAGGGTGGGGACCCCCGGGCCGGAGTGAAGGGGGCGTCAGGGGCCGTGGAATTCCCTCCGGGGGGCCGGCGGGGGAGCGGGGGAGGGGGGCGGGATCACTGCTTTACTCAGGGTTTACATTCTAGACCATGCAGTAGCACCAAAGTTCATGAGGTTAATGGTAGCAGCCTGGCTGGGTTACTTCCGCTTCCTGCCACAGTACTTCCCTTGCGCACAGCCCACGCCACCTGGCAGGGGACAAAGGAGGGCGTCAGTGCCAGCGCTCCGAGCCCCGGGGCTCCCCACAGCCAGGGGCAGTGGCATGTGGTTCGCGAGGCTGCCACCTAGTGGTGATGGCGTAGGCCAACAGGCCCCCTGCTGCTAGCTGGGGCGAGCGGTGTGATGTGCCCCAGGCCAGGCACCACGCTGCGGGGGGCATGGGCTCACCCCAGGCTGACACAGGTGCTGCTGTGTGAGGCAGCGACCATGAGGCCGGGGCAGGCAGCAACATGCTGTGAATGAAGGGTTTGTCGCTGTGCCGGAGGCGGGCCAGCGCTCGCAGTCCACTGCTGCCCTGTGGGCACAGCTGCAATGTGGGGAGACAAAGTGGGAGTGGCCTGGGTGAGCCCCTGGCAGTGGGGCATGCCGAACCGAGCGCCAAGGCTATGGCCAGGTGGACACAGCAGCCGAGCCTGAGCATAGGCACCTCGGCTGGCACCTGGAGCGGCCAGCCCAGCAGAACCAGGCTGCACGAAGTGACGAAGCCGGGGGAGCCCCAGGATGAGGAGTCACGTGGCTTCCTCCTTCCAAGTGCAAACGGCCAGTGGGGCTTTCCCATCCTGCTCCCCCGGTGTGTGCCTTGCTCTGTCTGGCACAGTCCCTGTGGGGGGCACCTACCTCTGTATCCTAGGGCTCCCAGGGCCCCACCATAAGTCTTGGGAGGTTTTCCTGTGGAGAGGCAGAGAAAACAACCCATCAGCACAGGCCTGAGGAGTGCGCAGCCCATCCGTGGGCAGCAGGGAGCATGGGCCACCGGTTCCCCGCTCTGCCAGCCACAGTCCCTGGGAGTCTGAGGATGGGCGGTGGTCCTCATGGGCTCCCTCTCCCCAGCACCTCTCACAAGGGGCACTTTGTGGGAGCAACAGGGGCTGTTGGCAGCTCATCCAGGATGCCAGTTCCCAAAGGCAGCAGAGAGCGGCTCCCCGCCCCGAAGCCAACGATCCCTATTGACCAGCTCAGCAATGCGATCAAACCCCTTTGCCCCAGGGCCTGGCTGCAGCTGCAATGCACAGAGACGTGCCCGCCCCTGCTGTGTGCACCAGGCTGTGTGCAGGGCCAGGGACTAAGGCAGAGTACCTGGCTGCAGAAGGCACCCTTGCTCAGGTGGCAGAAGGCATGGGGGGTAGGGGTAGGGATAGGGGAGCCCAGCACTGGAGCCTGGCTTCCCTACTGGAAGTGCTGTGTGCTAGTGACAAAGCAGGGGAGTCTGGGACTGCTGGAGCCACCCCGCTTGGCTGCTGTGGGGGTGCTGCTGAGGAGGGCGGATTTGGGAGCTAAGGCACTGCATGGGCACTCAGGAGATGAGGACTCCCTTCCCTGGCACTGCCACCCAGGGCAATTCACTCTGGGCCTGGGTTTCCAATGGGCGTACGCGGCCCTTGCGGAATCTGGCCCCACGGCTGCGGAGCGCTGGGGAATCCAGGCTTTGGGAAGGGGCTGCAGGGTCCCCATGTATAACGTGAGGAGAGGCCCAGCCTGTGTCTGCTGGTTTGGGCTGCATGCACCTGGGGCAGGGCCAGGCTGGCGCGGGGACCTGTCTCGGGTCCATGTCCCAGGCCACAGGAACTGCACCTAAGGAATCGGGAATGGGTTGCTCTCACCCCATCCCCCATTACCCTGGGGCAGCCCCGGGGAAGGTGAGGCCTGAGCAGAAACCACTGTGCTGCAGTGAGCCCTAGGGGAGAGCAAATGGCTCTGCGCTCACAGGCCGCACGCCCATCCCAGGCACGGTGCCCACCCCCCCTCACACTGGCGGCTGCCTGGCATCGTCCTCAGGAGCTGGGAGAACTGCCCCAGCTAAGGGCTGTGGAGAGCAGGCTCTGGGGCCCCCCCAGGGAGAGGGGCTGGTTCTCCGGGCATCAGTGAGTCCTGCCTAGCCCAGCCCTGGCTGGCACGGGCACCCACTCACCGCCGTATCCCAGCTGGCCAGCGAGTCCACCTGGAAGAAAGCAAGACTCCTCAGTGCCACCCCTCCTTCAGACACCGCTGCGCTGAACTGGGGCCTCTCGCGGGGACCTGGCGCCATCCCTGGAGGACTGCCCCAGCCCTACTGGCTCAATAAGTCTCCCAGGCAGACCGAGTGTCTACGGCATGGAGGCCACCATAGACCAGGGCCCAGCCAGCGGGCACAGCCCCCTGGGCATAGGCCCCCCTCCTGGGCCCCAGCCATTGAACATAGCCCCCTGGGCACAGGCCCTGCCCGTCGATGTTGGCCTGACTGCAGCACAATGTGGCGGAGCTATGCTGGGACCCCAGGTGTGGCCAAGAGGCCCATGCAGGGGGATGGGGCACTAGGACGGGCTCACGGCCCGACTGCTAGGAGATACGAACTGAGCTGCCAAATATACCTGGGTAAATGGGAGACAAACCGAAGCCAGGAACTCCAGCCCCTAGAACAAAATGAGAGCGTGTGAAGCTGGGGCGAGCCACTGGCCTGGCTTGAGGAGGGTCGTGCCATGTACCCCACAGCATACACTGGGCCTGCAGGTCACAGTAACACCTGCCCTGCTGGGGGCTGCCTGGCAGTGCCAGAGGCTGTGCCAGAGGAGACCCAGAGCATGGCCTGGCACCACCTTGGGCCGCAGCTCTCCTGGCCCCACCCTGGGCAGGAAGATGAGCCCCCAGGGTCCTGTCCTCATCTGATCAAGGCTCAGTCCCACCTGAGCAGCAATGGCTGTGAATGCCTGGCCCCATCCCCAGTGCTGGGCTGTGGGAACCCATGGCTGGCTAAAGAGAAGTTCGGTTCCCTGGTGCCCAGGGCACATCACCCATAGTTCCTGGCAGCTTGTCCGGGGCACTAGCCTGCCTGGTGTCACAGGGTCCCCGGGCAATGGAACTGCTCCATATGAAGCCAGTCAGGACTCTGGGGAAGCTTCCTCTGTCTGAGCAGACTGTCTCCAGGGCAAGAAGCTTACACAGCTTCCACCTTCCTGGGTCTGACCTTGGAGCATTCAGCATCCCCTTCTCACACCGTGCGCTTCCCGCAGCGAGTCCGCACAGGCGGGGCTCCTGGGGAAGCTAGAGGGCCCTGCACCCCAACTCCGCAGTCAGACATGACTCTCAGCCAGCCAGTAAAACTCGTTTATTAGACGACAGGAACACAGTCCAAAACAGAGCTTGTAGGTACAGAGAACAGGACCCCTCAGTCAGGTGCATCTTGGGGCTAGGGAGGCCAGAGCCCCATCTGGCCCCACTCCATTTCCCCAGCCAGCTCCAAACTGAAACTCTCCAGCCCCTCCTCTGGCCTTTGTCTCTTTCCCCGGCCAAGAGGCCACCTGATCTCTTTGTTCTCCAACACCTTCAGTTGGCACCTTTGGAGGGGAGGGGCCCAGGCCATCAGTTGCCAGGAGACAGGGTGTCGGCCATTTACTGCGTAGACACCATCACACTGGCCCTCTAAGGCTCTGCAACAATCACACCCCCTTATCCCACCACCTAGATACTTAAGAAATGCATAGGGGAAACTGAGGCACACACACAGTATTCAGAGAAAACATTAAGAACATTCCCACTTTGTCACACCTGGACCCTGCCTGGGGAGCAGCTAAAGAGCAGGGCCATGCCGAAGGCACCACTGGCACCAGCATCCCAGCCCAGGGAGGCTAAGGCATTTCCTAGGCAATGCCCGGCATAGCCGCAGGCGGGCACAGCATGAGCTCCCCCCACAGCCCCATTCACTCACCTGGCTGCAGGCCCCCAACACCGAACCCTACAACAGCAAACACAGTCAGTCACTAACAGCGCCAGTGTTACAACATCCCTACCACCTCCCCCCACAGTGCCCCCTGCTGGGAGAGGCTGGACTGGCATAGCCAGGAGCCCCCCGCCCCACAGCCAGCACTCCTGCCCCACTCCCCACAGCACCCTGTGCTGGGAGAGGCTGGGCTGGAGTAGCCAGGAGGCCCCCCCCAGCCAGCGCTCCTGCCCTGTTTCCTACACTGATGCCTGATGGGAGGCCCTAAGTCTAGAGATGCTGCTCCTGGTGTCCCCCCGCTGCAAAGGGCAAGGCACAGCCGGCTGATCAGCCGAGGCCAAGGGCTTTGGGGACTGGCCAGGGGAACTGGGCACTGGGGATTGCTACTGGTGTCACCTGGTGCAGCTCACAGGCCCACGCCCCTCTCCCCAGGGCTGCTCTGCACCAAGAGATGCCAGCGTCTGGAAACAGGCTCCTCACAGGACTGCGCCACATTGAGATGGTGGGGGGGGGGGGGGCCAGCCTAAGCAGCCGGGGGCTCCCTGCAGTCCAGCCACAGCCCAGCTGGGCGCAGCGAAAACGTTTCCCTCATCTAATTACAGCTCCACCCGGCTGGGCTGGCCCCTCCTGTGTCCACGTTTCACAACCAGCTGCACAGGGGAGGGCGCGTGCTGGGGAGGCTCGTACCTGTCTGCACCAGCATGGCCACCATGCCTGGATCCTGAGGGGATGAGCAGGGAGAGGTGGCTGCACGGGGCACATGCCGTCACCCTGCAGCCTCTGACGGGGAAAGCTGCCTGGAACAGCTGCCTGCCCTGGGACCAGCCAGGTGGGCAACCAGGGACTGGGACCCCCAGATCCATGGACAGAGCCAGAATACAAAGCAGCATGACAAGGCAGGGTGGGGGCAGGGCTGGGCTCACAGCCCCCCAGACTGACACGGGGCCCAGTGACAATCCCCTGAGACTAAGGTGACCAGTCACAGCTCAGAGGGCCTTAAGTGCAGGCAGCCCAGGTCAAGCTGCTCCCCATGGCCGGGTGAGAGGTGCTGGCCCTGCGCACGGGGCGGTCCCTGGTGTGAGCTGACAGCTGGGCCAGGGAGAACCCAGTTCCTCATCTATTGCCGTGGCTGCAGACCTGGCATAGGCTGCCTACCTTTGTTGGACGGTAGTATGGGGAAAGCACATGGGAAATACGGGACAAGACTGTATTTCAAGGGCCATTTTAGGGACGCACCATTTTTCTGAGCACCACCTGGATTTCTCTCTCAAGTGAACATTTCTACTGCCCTGCCCTCAGGTGTCCAGTGCAGTTACCACTTGCGTCAACGTAATGTTCCAGTGGTCAAGGGATGGCCCTCAAACGACGGGACGGGTGCCCGGCCCATAACCTGCAGGGCAAAGGCTCCCCGAGTAACTCCCTAGGGACACTGAGACTGCCTCTGCTCGGAGCCAGGCGCTCCCTACAGCCAGCGCTCCTGCCCTGCTCCCTACAGTGTCCCCTGCTGAGAGAGGCTGAAACCAGTGGAGCTGGGCCACTTACATGGCTTGAGAGGTTTGCCACTAGCCCCTGTGGCACAGAACAAGTGAGAAATTCACACCATCAGCATTCAGCAAACCTTAGCATCCCCCGGCTGGGTGATAGGGGTGGGGGAGGCCCCAAGTGGGCACAAGACTGTGGCTCATGGCTCCATGACAGTGTAGGGGGCCCAAGGTGCTGAGAGCTGGACAGATGGGAGCCCTCAAGGCGGCAGTGGAGTCTCCTGGCTCTGAGATGCTAAGAAAGGAACATCCCTTCATTGCCACTGTTTGGGGGCTGCTTTGGATAGGACCGAGGGGCCTTGGGGCCGGGGCCCCCTTCCCCTGGGACCACGGCAGGCGACATTCCCCAAGACTGGCATCCCGCTCCGGCACTCTGTAGCCATGCATCCTGCCATCCCTCGCCACCCCCGACACCCAGCCCTGAGGCCAGCCCTAGAAACTGGCCCAGCAACCTCCTCCCCACAAGGCCGGTCATGGAGCAGGACAGGTGCTCTGGGGAGTGCGCATGAGAAGGCCCTGGAACATTAATGTGAACCTGTGCACCATGCAGACACACACACACACACGTACGCATGCACCCCCCCATGTGTACACACACACGTGTACAGTATGCACACGCTCAGCGCACATGTGCGTGCAGGGCTGTCCATGCTAAATGAAGCACTGCACCAGGCCCTGGAGAGATGTGTGCAAGTCTGGCTGCTCTGGGGGGAACATGGGCACACACTGCCATGTGGGGAGGAACCAGGCCCTACGAGCCTCTAGTGCGGGCTGACCCCCCCCAACAGCCCAGCTCCAGTGCCGTGACCTGCCAAGCAAAGGCTCCATCAGCCAGTGAGAGCAGCTGTTCGCTGCTGGCAGCAGGCACCCAAGGCCAGCCCCTCTGGGAACAGCGGAGCCAGTGGATAGGGCAGCACCCCAGAAGTTTGTGGCCTCCCAGAAGTGAGGAGTGGCCTGTGGAAGCATCACACAGGGAAGGGAGAGAGAGGAGGGCAGTGGCCTGTAGGCTGGGAGCCCCACCCGTGCACCCTCTGGCTCCTCTGGACAGAGCCTCTGGCAGTGCAGAGACTCGGGTCGCCCTGCGTCGCCCAGCGTGCTGGCTCCTCCAGGAGGGCCCCCCAGTGGGAGGTACTGCACCCTGCAGAGCTGCTGCCCGGCCCCGGCCCCGGCACTGTGCCAGGGAGCAGACTCCTGCTGGCATGCCCTTAGGGACGGGAGCTAGCCAGGCTGGGTCTGGCACTAGCCGGGGATCCAGGATAGCAATGGCCTGCGGCAAAGCGGTAGGTAATGCAAGCTGGGCCAGGGCCTGGAGACTGGACTGTAGGGAGAATCCTGCCCCCGCCCCCCGTCTGGGGACACAGTGCTTGCTCCCCCGCCCAGCACCAGGGCCTCACCTGCTGTAAGAGCCTTCAGGCCAGTGCCAGCCCTGGCCAGGACGAGGCCTTCTGTGAGCCAGGGCGGAGAGAGGAGCAGGTGACAAACCACTGGGTGGCCCCCACTGTGCCCAACCTCTAGCCCCCTGCCTGCCAGTCCCTGCCCTGGGTCTCTCTCAGCCCAGGGCCCAGGGAAATGCAGACAAGTCCCAGCCCACCAGCCCCCAGGGCAGGAGGTGAGACAAGGGGTTGAGTCACTGACACAGACAGCAGGCCAGGCAGGGTGTTCTGGCAAGTGGGACAGGGTGGGAGGGAGCCTGGGCCACGCTGGGGAAGAGTTGAGTTGCTGGGGCTCCTGCACAGAGTGCGCTGGCCCTGGGGGCGTCAGTGCCATGTGCTGAGTGAAGGGCTCACAGCCAGAGTGGCTGATGGGCACACTGATCACCCCAGCCATGCCATGCTGCACAGGGAGAAGCCAGGCCTGGGACAGTTCCACTCTGCAGTGCCCAGCTCTGCCCTCGCAGCCCCTCTTAGAATCATAGAATATCAGGGTTGGAAGGGACCTCAGGAGGTCATCTAGTCCAACCCCCTGCTCAAAGCAGGACCAATCCCCAAACAGATTTTTGCCCCAGATTCCTAAACAGCCCCCTCAAGGATTGAACTCACAACCCTGGGTTTAGCAGGCCAATGCTCAAACCACTGAGCTATCCCTCTCCCTCTTGCTTGCATGGCCTGACTCCTAACCCGGGACTGGCCTGCCGCCAGCCATGCTCCACCAGAGCCACCGCCAGGGCGGGCAGCTCCGGAGGGTCAGGGATGCCCTCAGCCCTTGCTGAAGGGGGAAGGGATGAGTCATACCTTGCTACTTGCCATCCTGGATGCCTGTCTGCAGCCATGAGGGCTGGGCCCCGGCCAGGGCTCTCTGTGCTCCAGAGGGGAGCTTGGGAGCAGGGACAATGCTGTGCCAGGGGAGAGCACTGGAGCCCTGCAGCACCAGACCGCCTACCAGCTCTGGGAAGCCTTGCAGAGCCCCTCCCTTCCCCATGCTGACAGCACACTTGGGCAGAGCCCAGGGGCAAGTCCTGCCTCTCCAGAGTTCCTGGCCCACAGAATTCAGCGTCGCTGGGAGCTGCACACCTGGGAGGCCCCCGGTGCCTGTGATCCCAGCCCCAGGGACACCTGTCAGTCAGAGAACAAACAATTACGCCAGCCGCGTTCCTCCCATTCACTGGGCATACACTGCGGCCGCCTTTCCTAGGCCAGCGCCTTTGTTGGATCACAGGTAAGGCTACCAGAGACCTCCCTGACATTCTCTGCTTCAGCCCAGGGGCTGCCGGATTCTGGAGCTAGCAGCCAGTGGGGCCATGGCAGGGTTCCAGCGACAGGCGACAGACTCCTCAGGGGGCCCTCCTCAGGGTTCCAACAATGGGCGACAGACTCACCTCGGGTGAGCGGCTGGGGGTGTCCCATTTTCTCTTTGGGAAATATGGTCACCCTGCAGCTCCCAGACACTACGGGTGGCGTGGGGGGGAAGAGGACCATGGAGCCACAGCAAAACTCACAGACAGGTCACAGCTTCCGTGAAGTTTTGTTTATTGTCTGTGACCTGTCCCTGATTTTTACTAAAAATAACCATGACAAAATCTTAGCCTTAATCATAGGCCCCAGAACCCCTGGTTCTGAGCCATGCAGTGCTGGCAGCACATTCACCGGTGCATGACGGATCCATCCAGTGTGAAACAGGTGTATCTCCTGGTTCCCTTTCACAGGAAACTGGATTGTCACAAGATTTTAAACCTATGGATTCCCAAAGGGTGTGCACACACACACACACACGGACATGACTTGCACACGCACATATGCACACG
>NW_020664805.1:1404253-1434188 GCF_002925995.2 Terrapene triunguis | reverse complement strand
TGGTCTTACAGAGAAGAGATTCTGTCAAACAAGCCTGGCATTGTTTGGGATGAGAATACAAGTCTGGGTGACAAGGGCAACTATGTGCCCATAACAAAGGGAAGACTGGACCCTTCACGGTGCCGCATGTTGTGACGACGTGGGTTTTTTTTTTGTTTTCTGTGAACTTGGGGCCCCAGCCAATGGTCTGGAAGATGGATACCCCAGCGATCGGTGACTTGGCGACCTGGTGACCCAGAGACGCAGCCGGTTCTGGCCAGTGGGCGGACAATGGGCTGCAGAGTGAGGACCCAGTGACCTAACCAGCCCGTTCCAGCCAGAGGACAGAAGAGGGGAGAGGAGGCCCCAGTTTACGACCCTGTTTACCTGGAGAGAAGACAATGGACAGAGGCAGGGCTTGGGGCCGGGGATCTCAGAGGCCCAGCTGGGAGCAGGGGGGCTCTGGGCTGGAGAGGGGGAGCAGGCAGAGCCCACCTGGAGGCAGAGAGACTGGGGTGTGCTGGGCTGAGGGAGGCCAGGCCTGAGGCCCTGAGAGTTTCCTGTGCTGTGTTCAACTCTCAATAAACCCTCCTGTTTCATGCTGGCTGAGTGTCACTCCGGTCTAGAGAACAGGGGGCATCAACCCCTTCGGGGGTGGAGGCCCGGGGGGTCCAGAGCGAGTGGACTCCCTGAGGAGGCCCATGGCGACTAACAGGCGTGCTAAGGCTCAGTGAGGTGCGGCTCCAGGAGGTGGAGGGGCCTGACCCCGAGAGAGAGTGGACCCCCGAGAAGGGCTGTCTCACTAACAGGGGCATCCCCCACGGACCGCACGGGGCCAAGCGTGGGCACGATCTGTGAGTCCGTGACACATGCACTGAAGGAGTAGACGGCCATCTTACCGTACTTGGCTGCTTTTGCTGCTGCTGCCGCGGCTGCCGCCGCTGGGCTTCCAGCTCCTGGGATAAAGGAAGGAGAGGAAATCTCAGAAACCTGACAATACACAGACAAAGAACACAGCAGGCACATCGGTTGGCAGAGCCCGGTAAGCACATTCACTTGCCACCCCTGCAGCTCCTGGGATGTCCCTGATTCCGGGCACCAAACCAGGAACTCCACTGACACCAGGCCTGGAGCACCACCACACCCTGGCAGGGCTCCAGCACCTGCAGAGAGCAACAGGAGTGAGACACAGCACGAGATAGGAGCACAGGGAGGAGAACCAGTCCTCCGAGGGGAGAGGAGGGAAGTCCAGGAAAACGGAGCCCATGCGCCCTGCCCTGTCCTGGGCAGACGTGAAGAGCAGACTGGCCTCTCGCTCCAGGAACATCCTGCTTCACCAGTGCAGCTGGAGCCCAGCTTCGATTGGCAGCTTTTTTTGGAGTGAGATGGAAGCCCCACTTTCAGGGTGCCCCCTCCCAGGCCTCCGCCCAGGAACTGGTTCTGGAGCACCATCACCACCACAAAGGGATGATGGAGCAAGAGGGGAGTTTTGCCTCCATCCAAATCCACCCTGGGCACCCACGACTGAAAAGGGCTGACTAAACGGGGTGCACTTTGCAGGAGAAAGCTGGGAGCAGATGTCCAAGCTCAAGCCTTCCCGCTGCTCCCAGTGCAGAGCCCGGCCTGCCAGTCCTCTGGCTGACAGACTGAGGCCTGGTCTACACTACAAGTTTAGGTCGACTTTGACAGCGTTAAATCGAATTAAGCCTGGACACGTCCACACGACGAAGCCCTTTTTTTCGACTTAAAGGGCCCTTTAAACCGGTTTCTTTACTCCACCTCCGACGAGGGGATTAGCGCGAAAATCAGCCTTTGCGGGTCGGATTTGGGGTAGTGTGGACGGAATTCGACGTTATTGGCCTCCGGGAGCTATCCCACAGTGCTTCATTGTGACCACTCTGGACAGCACTCTCAACTCAGATGCACTGACCAGGTAGACAGGAAAAGCCCCGCAAACTTTTGAATTTCATTTCCTGTTTGCCCAGCGTGGAGAGCACAGGTGACCACGCAGAGCTCACCAGCACAGGTAACCCTGATGGAGTCCCAGGATCGCAAAAGAGCTCCAGCATGGACAGAACGGGAGGTACGGGATCTGCTCGCCATATGGGGAGACGAATCAGTGCTAGCTGAACTCCGTAGCAGTAAATGAAGTGGCAAAATATTAGAAAAGGTCTCAAAGGCCATGAAGGACAGAGGCCATAACAGGGACGCACAGCAGTGCCGCGTGAAAATTAAGGAGCTAAGGCAAGCCTACCACAAAGTCAGAGAGGCAAACGGAAGGTCCGGGGCAGAGCCGCAAACATGCCGCTTCTACGCGGAGCTGCATGCCATGCTAGGGGGTGCAGCCACCACTACCCCCACCGTGTGCTTTGACTTCATCAATGGAGAAACACGCAACAGGGAAGCGGGTTCGGGGTACGAGGAAGATGATGATGAAGACAATGAAGAGAGCTCACAGCAAGGAAGCGGAGAAACCGGTTTCCCCAACAGCCAGGATATGTTTATCACCCTGGACCTGGAACCAGTAACCCCCGAACTCACCCAAGGCGTGCTCCCAGACCCTGAGGGCACACAAGGGACCTCTGGTGAGTGTACCTTTGTAAATATTACACATGGTTTAAAAGCAAACGTGTTTAATGATTAATTATTAATTTGCCCTGGCAATCGCGGCCAGTACAGCTACTGGAAAAATCTGTTAACGTGTATGGGGATGGAGCGGAAATCCTCCAGGGACATCTCCAGAAAGCTCTCCTTCATGTACTCCCAAAGCCTTTGCAAAAGGTTTCTGGGGAGGGCTGCCTTATCCCGTCCGCCATGGTAGGACACTTTACCACGCCAGGCGAGTAGCACGTAGCCTGGAATCATTGCATAACAAAGCATGGCAGCGTATGGTCCCGGTGTTTGCTGGCATGCAGACAACATCCATTCCTTATCTCTCATTGTTATCCTCAGGAGAGTGATATCATTCACGGTCACCTGGTTGAAATGGGGTGATTTTATTAAAGGGACATTCAGAGGTTCCCGTTCCTGCTCGGCTGAACAGAAATGTTCCCCGCTGTTAGTCACGCGGTGGGGGGGAGGGGTGAAGTGATCATCCCCGATAATTGGGTGTGTGTGTGTGGGGGGGGGGGTAGTTGGATTTGTGCTGCATGTTAACCTGGAAACCCCAGCCCCTCCTTTTACATTGCAAACCCATTTTAAATGGCCAACTCAATGGGTCCTTGGTATGGGAAATGAGGGCGCTGCTGTTTGAAACCATTCCCATATGTTATGAAGGTTAAAAAAGCCAAAAGACTGTGGCTTACCATGGCTGCCTGCAAGCCGAATTCTGTTGCCTGGCACTGCGTGAGTGATCTCTCACACCAAACCGGCAGGCCCTCAATATAAGAGGAAAAATGCGACCTTGTAACGAAAGCACATGTGCTGTGTAATGTGAACAGCAAAATTTAACGTGAAAGAGTGTACCCATTGTTCTCTAAAATGTGTCTTTTTTAACTACCTCTCCCTTCTCCTCCACCAGCTGCAAATGTTTCTCCTTCGCAGAGGCTAGCGAAGATTAGAAGGAGAAAACGGCAGACTCGGGATGATATGTTCATGGAGCTCCATATGTCCTCCCACACTGAAAGAGCACAGCAGAATGCGTGGAGGAAGTCAATGTCAGAGTGCAAAAAAGCACAATATGAACGAGAGGAGAGGTGGCAGGATGAATCGCGGGCTGAACAGAGCAAGTGGCGGGCTGAAGATGATAGGTGGCGTCAGCTTGCAGACAGAAGGCAAGAGTCGATGCTCCGGCTGCTGGAGCATCAAACTGATATGCTCCAGCGTATGGTTGAGCTGCAGGAAAGGCAGCAGGAGCAGAGACCGCCGCTACAGCCCCTGTGTAACCAACAGCCCTCCTCCCCAAGACCCATTGCCTCCTCACCCAGATGCCCAAGAACACGGTGGGGGGGGCCTCCGGCCACCCAGTCACTCCACCCCAGATGATTGCCCGAGCATCAGAAGGCTGGCCTTCAATAAGTGTTAAAGTTTTAAAGTTTTAAACTGCAGTGTGTCCTTTTCCTTCCCTCCTCCCCAACCCAGCCCAGGCTACCTTGGCAATTATCCCCCTAGTTGTGTGAGGAATTAATAAAGAATGCATGAATGAGAAGTAACAATGACTTTATTGCCTCTGCAAGCGGTGCGCTAAGGGGGGAGGGGAGGGTGGGGTGGTTGGTTTACAGGGAAGTAGAGTGAACCGGGGGTGGGGACGGAGGGTTCATCAAGGAGAAACAAACAGAAGTTTCACACCGTAGCCTGGCCAGTCACAAAACTGGTTTTCAAAGCTTCTCTGATGCGCACCATGCCCTGCTGTACTCTTCTAACCGCCCTGGTGTCTGGCTGCGCATAATCAGCGGCCAGGCGATTTGCCTCAACCTCCCACCCCGCCATAAATGTCTCCCCCTTACTCTCAGAGATATTGTGGAGCGCACAGCAAGCAGCAATAACAATGGGGATATTGGTTTCGCTGAGGTCTATCCGAGTCAGTAAGCTGCGCCAGCGCGCTTTTAAACGTCCAAATGCACATTCCACCACCATTCGGCACTTGCTCAGCCTATAGTTGAACAGGTCCTGACTACTGTCCAGGCTGCCTGTGTACGGCTTCATGAGCCATGGCATTAAGGGGTAGGCTGGGTCCCCAAGGATAACGATAGGCATTTCAACATCCCCAATGGTTATTTTCTGGTCTGGGAAGAAAGTCCCTTCCTCCAGCTTTCGAAACAGACCAGATTGCCTGAAGACGCGAGCATCATGTACCTTTCCCGGCCATCCCACGTTGATGTTGGTGAAACGTCCCTTGTGATCCACCAGGGCTTGCAGCAGCATTGAAAAGTAGCCCTTGCGGTTTATGTACTCGGTGGCTTGGTGCTCCGGTGACAAGATAGGGATATGGGTTCCGTCTATCGCCCCACCACAGTTTGGGAATCCCATTGCAGCAAAGCCATCCACTATGACCTGCACGTTTCCCAGAGTCATTATCCTTAATATCACCAGGTCTTTGATTGCCCTGGCAACTTGGATCACAGCAGCCCCCACAGTAGATTTGCCCACTCCAAATTGATTCCCGACTGACCAGTAGCTGTCTGGCGTTGCAAGCTTCCACAGGGCAATCGCCACTCACTTCTCAACTGTGAGGGCTGCTCTCATCCTGGTATTCTGGCGCTTCAGGGCAGGGAAAGCAAGTCACAAAGTTCCATGAAAGTGCCCTTACGCATGCGAAAGTTTCGCAGCCACTGGGAATCGTCCCACACCTGCAACACGATGCGGTCCCACCAGTCTGTGCTTGTTTCCTGGGCCCAGAATCGGCGTTCCACACCATGAACCTGCCCCAGTAACACCATGATTTGCACATTGCTGGGGCCTGTACTTTGTGAGAGGTCTATGTCCACGTCAATTTCCTCATCACTCTCGTCGCCGCACTGCAATCGCCTCCTCGGCTGGTCCTGGTTTTGCTTTGGCATGTCCTGGCTCTGCATATACTCCAGGACAATGCGCGTGGTGTTCATAGTGCTCATAATTGCCGCGGTGATCTGAGCGGGCTCCATGATCCCAGTGCTATGGCGCGAAACTGATGGAGGGAGGGAGGGGCGACTGACGACATGGCGTACAGGTACAGGGAATTAAAATCAACAAAGGTGGCTGTGCATCAGGGAGAAACACAAACAACTGTCACACAGAATGGCCCCCCCAAAGATTGAACTCAAAACCCTGGGTTTAGCAGGCCGTTGATTTCACGGAGGGAGGGGGAAGCAAATGAATACAGAACAAATCTGGTCCATCTACTTTTTACATCTTAAGCTGGCAGCAGACAGTGCAGCATGACTGATAGCCATCGGCATCTTCTGGGTGCTTGGCAGAAAATGATGTATTACGATTGATAGCCATCATCGTCAAGAATCAGATGCCCAAAGTGGAAAGTTTGGTGCAGTATTTCTTAGAGGAATCTGCTGAAGAACTTTCCCGGGTGCCTCTGATTGAACTCACTGAGGAGTACGACGACGACGAATACCAATCGTAATACACCATCCACTGCCAAAAGGCAAGGAGCTGCTGCTGTGTAGCAATGCAGCCCCACGTCTGCCAGCACCCAGATAGCCGATGACGGCTACCAGTCATACTGCACCGTCTACTGCCAAAAGGCAATTAGCTGCTGCTGTGTAGCAATGCAGTACCACGTCTGCTGGCACCCAGATGACAGTGAGCTGAGCTGAGCTGAGCGGGCTCCATGCTTGCCGTGGTATGTTGTCTGCACAGGTAACCCAGGTAAAAAGGCGCGAATCTATTGTCTGCCGTTGCTCTGACGGCGGGGGAGGGGCCTGACGACATATACCCAGAACCCCACGCGACACTGTTTTTGCATCATCAGGCATTGGGATCTCAACCCAGAATTCCAATGGGCGGCGGAGACTGCGGGAACTGTGGGATAGCTACTCGCAGTGCAACGCTCCGGAAGTCGACGCTAGCCTTGGTACTGTGGACGCGGTCCGCCGACTTAATGCACTTAGAGCATTTTATGTGGGGACACACACAATTCGACTGTATAAAACCGATATCTATAAAACCGGCTTCTATAAATTTGACCTAATTTCGTAGTGTAGACATACCCTGAGAATCAATGGAGCTGGTTGGGTAGTGAGGAGCAGAGGCCCTTTGTGCACACACTAGTGCACTGCACTGATGCCATGGCTTGCGGGTGCTCCGTGTGAAGGACCCTACTGAACCCAGACACAACCGGCGCCCAGCATCGCTGCAGAAATGAATCTGACGTGTATACCTCCACTGAAACCAGGGGCTGCCTCTTAGCTGAGTGTTGGAGGGGAAACAGAGCTGTGTTGCACGCACATTCACCATTGCTTGCACACTCACACATGACACTGTCTGGGAGCGGGGCTTTTGAAAGCAAAGATTGCACACACACCCCAACTTCCAAGAGAATGCAGCTGCTGTCGTGGAGCTGAGAGCTCCTGGGGAAACACACAGCTAGCAGAACAGAACCCGCCCCATCAATGCTCCGCTAGTGCAGATCTGCTTGGAGCGACACTAGTGTGAATGCACAGACCTCCCCAGTGACCCCAGAGAGCGTCTCCCGCTGACATAGCTACCGCCGCTCACAGGGGCTCGAGCCATTAAGGCGATGTGAGCGCTTTCCCATCTACACTAGCAGCCCTACAGTGGCACGGCTGCACTGGTGTAAGCTGTCTAGTGTAGCCATAGCCTGGGTTCCCATGAGCTCAGCTGTGCAGGTCTCAGAGGGAGCCATAAAGCCCTTCTGAAAGGAAGAAAACAGCTGTGAAACATCATGGCTTTAAAGTCTGATATCGGAGGCCCTTCTAGTGCAGGAAACAAGTGCAGAATATCCCATCAGGCCACTGAAATCCCCCTTTGCAGGCAGGGGATAACGTTCCCACTCTCGCCCTGCAGGGCTGGGTAACCCGGCTTTAAATCAGGACAGAGAAGAGCTGTCCCTGGGGCAGGGCTGAGTCCTGCCTACCCTGGACCGTGGCATCCTTTGTCCTCTGAAACTGCTCCAGGTGGGTCCGTCCCGGGGAGATGGATTGTGGGCTCAGGACAGGTGAAAAGGTCAAAAGTGCACCATAAATCTGTTTATCTCACGGCTCAGCTGTTTGCCCTATGGTGCTAATTCATCACAGAGACTCTGTGCCAGGCATGCCACAAGAGAGACCCAGCACCTCCCAGACAGCGACTGCCCAAGTCAGCCCTTAGGAGCTGCTCGTCACAGTGGGCCTGCTGGGAACAATCAGAGCCCACTCACCATACGCTACTGCTTTTGCTGCTGCTACTGCTGCTGCCTGGCTTCCAGCTCCTGGGTCACAAGGGAAGAGAGTCACGGCTCTGAGATGGGGAACGCAGCCCCACAGGCCCATCGGCTGGGCTAGTCAAGCACATTTACCTGCAACCCCTGGGACACCTGCAACTCCAGGGAGACCCCCAACTCCGGGCACCAGGCCTCCGAGACCTCCGACTCCGGGGATGCCAGCAGCACCAGGCACGACGCCAGCACCTGCAGAGAGCACAGAAGCCAGACGATCATTGGCACTCTGGTGCAGAGAGTGCAGAACGGCCCAAACCCCGGGAGAATCAGTAGTCAGGTTACAAAGTCAGGGCCCACTCCGGAGTGAACGGAGCAGTAAGCTCCCCGCAGCGTCCCGGAGGGGCCCCGCTCACCAGGCATCCCTGCCGGTGCCCCTGTCGGCACAGTGAGGCCGGGCCTCCCAGCCCCCAGCTAGGCAGGGCTCGCAGGGAACATTGTTCTCTCTGGCTTCGCTGTGTCGCCCCATGCACCAGTCGTTACGTCATTCGTGGTGCACTGGGCCGCACACACTCTCCCAGCCGGACGCGAGGCCTGGCCTGGCAGTGCAGGGCTGGTGGAGCATGCCCAGACTGAGGTGCTGGCTGCTCTGCTGGGCCCATTAGTCCCTGTTGCCCTGTATCGTTGCTGATTCTAACACCACAATGGCGTGCTGCTGCCCGAGAGGCCTGGGACAGAGCAGCCCACATGCCCCCCGCCGGCCAGAGCGGTGCAGGATGTGTGAGCACACACATGATGCCCACCCCCTCCAGGGGTGGCAGGGGAAGTCGCTCCCATGCTCTGCTCCTGGGAGTCCCCCAATGGGACACCAGCGCCTGGCCTTCAGGGGATCCCTCTCCTGGGTCTCCATCTTGGTTCACTGGTCCCCCAGTGGGACCTTAACCCTGCCCTGGGGCACCCCCAGCTCCACATCCCTAGGCTTTCCCCACTGCCCCACGCTCTGAGCTGCAGGCCCCACCTGGTCTGCAGTGCCATGGCTCACAACAATGGCTCTGCCAGGCTGTACTGGGCGGTGCAGGGA
Source organism: Terrapene triunguis (assembly GCF_002925995.2). Classification (NCBI taxonomy): domain Eukaryota; kingdom Metazoa; phylum Chordata; order Testudines; family Emydidae; genus Terrapene; species Terrapene triunguis. Next base: position 1,425,321 of record NW_020664805.1, on the reverse strand, counting down.
CAGTCTGAGGGGCTCACCCCAGAGCTGTGGTTGGCAGGTCAGTGTGGGGGTCTCAGGCTTTTGTCTCGATGCCCCATCGCTTCCTGCCTCCTGCTCACGTGCGCTCTAGCCCACAATGGCACCCCAGGGCTGGGGTTTGCAGCAGCCGTGGCTCCTTCGCAGGCTGAATGGGAACAGGGGTCCCTGGTGCTGCTGCCCAGGGATGGAGCCGGGGTCTGCAAGGGGCAGGTTTATCCATCCGTCTCCATCCTGCCTTCCCGAGGGAGCCCGTTACCCGCCTGGCTTCTGCCAAACACACCACTTTCGTGGTGCGGGCCCTGCAGTGCCACTCTCTAGCATCTTGGCCCATGCCCATCACCATGGCATCTAGGCTCAGGCAACTCACCATATTTAGCTGCTGCTTTAGCTGCTGCTACCTGAGCTCCAACTCCTGGAGACACAAACATGGAGACGTTCAGGGATCTGGACTTCATCACATGCCAGCAGAACAGCTGCCCCCAGGCCCCCTCGGCCACCCCCCACCCCTCTTGGGTCGCTGTCACGGAGTGTGGGGGGACACAAGGCCCTGCACCCCCGGCTTCCTGCGATTCACCATGACTCTCAGCCAGCCAGTAAAGCAGAAGGTTTATTTAGACAACAGGAACACCGTCCAAGACAGGTCTTGCAGGCACAGACAACAGGATCCCCCCCAATTAGGTGCATCTTGGGGTCCCAGGGCACCACAGCCCCTTCGGGGGGTCAGAGCCCCGTCTCCCTCCCAGCCATTCCACCAGCCAGCTCTGAAAACTCCCCCTCCAGCGACCCCTCCCACAGCCTTTGTTCAGTTTCCCGGGCAAAGGTGTCACCTGGCCTCTAACCCCTTCCTGGGTTCTCATGTTACATGCTCAGGTATCTTCCCTCAAGGCCAGTCTCCCATCCCTCAATGCAGACCGTCCTAGCCACACTCCCCTGCCTTCCCAGCCAACACTCCCCACTCAGCATTCAAAGACCACATTACAAACAGTCCCAGTTCGTCACACTCGCCCTGTGATGCGAGGGGAACTCGCCCTTGGTGTCTGTGCAGGCGCCGGCCCTGCAGCAACCTGGCCTCTCCCCCATGAAGAGGCTCAGAGTCAACCACTGCCCAGACACCTGGCCCCAGGGCGGTTCTTCTCCACACCAAGAGGAATTCCACCGCCACGCACCTCCCCCGCCCCTGGAGCCAGCCCCATGCACCCTCCCCCCAGAGTCAGCTCTTCTCCCCTGCCCCAGCCATTTCCTCTCCTCTAGAGTTAGCCCCCCACTTCCCCAGAGCCAGCCCCATGCCCGTCCCCACAGAGCGGCCGCAGTCTGAGCAGACTGGGAGGAAGGCTGGCTGGCCAGTGGCAGGGCCTGGCTCAAGGCCCCATTCCTGTGCCAAGGAGCGTGGGAGGCTCTAGGCAGCTGCCCCCTCGGCTCGGAGAACTGCTCCCTGGGAAGAGGCCAAGCAGCGCACCTGTCCCCGTGGGGTATCCTGCCTTTCCCGCAGCACCAGCACCTAGCCCGCCTGGTCCGTACCCTGCAAGCACAAAAAGCAGAGGACTCTGTTAGTCCCTCCCATCAACTCAGGTAGCTGTGACAGGAGCGGGCAGCCCAGAGGGCAGGGCCTGCCGCAGCCTGCTAGGGGGGAGCCAGATTTCCAGAGGTGCCAATCCAAACATCTCTGAGTGAGGCTGGCTGCGGTGTGAGGCGTGTCCTCAGCGCTCAGCTCTCCGAGCCGCCGGAGGGAGCGAGGCTGGGGCCTCAGCACATCTGGCTTACAGCCCTGCACTGCCGGGATGCCAGGAATCCAGGGAGATGGCTCCAGTTCGGGCCAGCCTCCAACTGGGAGATGTTCACAGTTGTCAGCATTCTTCCTCCCCGGCTAGTTGGGCCAGGGAGGCGGCTGCTCTGCGTGGGCCTCCAGGCCAGGAGACTTGCACTCAGGTCTCAGGTAACAAAGTACAGCGATAAACAAACCCTGCCCTCCTCGTGGAGCCCCTGGTCTGGCATTGCAGGCCCACAGCAGGGCAGAGAAAAGGCAGCTGTGAGCCATCTTCACCTTCCCCAATGCTGGGTCACCAGCGCTGCCCTGGTCCCAGCTGCTCACAGCCCCAGGGGTCACTCAGGCAGCCAGGAATCCCAGGGACACCCTTTTGCACAAGAGGATGGAAGCGGGTGCCTGAGGGTTAAAAGCTGCCTTGTGCTGGGAGAGCAGTGCTCAGCACCCCCGTCTCCAGGCTAGGAGCTTGTCAGCATGACAGTGAGCAGCCCCAGTGCTCTCTGCTTGGCGTGTCTGGCGCTGTGCGTCCTGAGACCCTCCCAAGGTGGGAGGCCAGGTCGTGTGGGCAGGCAGCTGGCACTCCAAAGGCAGAGCTTTTTCTGAGCTCGGGGCTCACACGGGATGTCTGAGCAGCCCCCGAACCGCCTGCAGCCTTGTGCAAACCTTTCTATGAGCTCGCCAGGCCTCTCTAGACACCAGCTGCTCGGGGATTTGGTACCAGCTCACAGCCTGGCTGGCCACAGGTCTCAGCTCCTAGGAGATACCTCCCATCAGTCATCCCAGATGGGTGTTGGCTCGGACCCCTCTGAGGTTTGGAACGGCTATGGACTCATCCAACGCTATCCAACGCTATGGACTCATCCCTCGTCTCTGCTGGGAAGCCGCGTTTAGGGTTAGAAGGGGGAAGTCACTGAACCCTTGTGACCAGAGGCCCTGACCTCATCCTGGGAGGGCTGAGAATGAAAGAGCACTCACCGTAAGGCAGCTTTCCAGTGCTGTAGGGCAGCCCATAGCCACCTAGCAAGAGAAAACACACGGAGACGGGAGTGAGTGCAGCAGCCGGTGCGTGTGAGCTCCATCCCACCTGCCCTGCAGGCCCTGGGGCACCGGGCCCCTGCCGCAGCCAGGCAAGACCAGCACACCAGCCAGGCCATTCCAAGCCCTGCTCTGCTCCACTTCAGAAGTGCCCCATTTGCCAGCACTCTGTGGAACATGAGCTGTCCAAGCTTAACTGCAAAGGAGACTGTCTCAGAGCCACCCCTTCCTGTGGCAAGCCCTTGCAGACTCCACTTCCTGCCAGCCGCTGGGCCAGGGTAGTGCCAGGCAGTGAGACCCCCGGCCCCACATTCCTGGTAGTGGCAGCAGAACCCTCCCAGCTGGTGAGGTTGCCATTTCTCTGATGCTCTGAGGAGCTTCTGCCCCAGGCCAAGGGCCGCACTGCCCACAGCTCACCTCCAAGCAGAGCATGTTTCAAAGCATGTCCCCCAGTGCAGGCTCAGCAAGGGGCCCTCTGAAGCCCTGCAGTGAGAGCTGCTCCCACCCGGCTCCGTGCTGGCCACGGCCAAATGAAAGGCTTCGGTGGAGTCAGTCTTTGGGAGCTCCTGCTGAGGTCAGCAAGGGGGCTGGGGCAGCGTGCGGAGAGGAACATTGCTGCTGGGGAGCAGGGGGAACGTGCTGCAGTGGAACAGTCTCCTAGAGAAGGGCTGGGAGCCCCATCGTGTGGGAAGTCTGGACAAACCACACGTCAATACGGAACTCCAGCCGCCTGACTGCAGGGAATGGGGCAGCCTGCTCCATCTCCAGAGTGAGCCAGGCAGGGCCTGGGGAGCCCAGTATCTGGGGCGGGGACCAGCCCCTCAGGCTCTGGCAGGAGCAGATCGAGAAGGAGGAAGATTTAGACTCAAAGGCTGAAGAGAGGCTGCTGATTTCAGGCATCTCCATTTTTGGTGCCCAGCCTGAGACAACTTGAGTTGAGCCCACGTTAGAAACTGTGGGCCTGATCGTCCCCACGGCACTTCCGGGGGGAGGGGGGAGGCTTCTCCCCTGGCACCAGAGCAGTCTCCAGCCAGAGGAGGCCGGGGGGTGCAGGGATCAAAGTGAGTCAGAGCTTTATTGCTCATGTCTCTGCGGGTGGTGAGTGCTCTCGCCCCTCCTGCAAGCCAACATGTGGAGACCAGATTTCCCTGCGCCCATTCCAGGCGTTCCCACATCAACACGGCCCTGACAGAAAGCAGAGCTCTCTGGCCAGATGCTGCTATGTGAGCTCTGTGATGGGGAGGCTCCATTTCACAGGATTTTAGCAACCCGCCAGTCCCTAGGGCTAGTTGTCTCCACATGCCGCACGGTACCTTCGGAGCCTAGACATGCCTGCTGGTGGGCTCTTACTGGTGATAAGATAAGCAGGCTGGGCTGTGAAGCCATATTAGTGCCCTGATCTTTGCCTACCTGCGTGCGGCACAGACAGGGAAATTAAGGCACAGCACAGCCTGCTGAGAGACCACAGATTTAGCCTGGACTATAACCCAGCTCTCCCAAGCTCAGGCCTGCACGTGTGGGCCACGAGAGCTTTCTGATAATTGGCTCGGCAGTGGCGACAACGGGACTTTGTTTCCTCAGCAATCTAAACAGAAGCAAAAGGCATCGATGGCTGCATTACTAGTCGGCTGTGTGGTATAAACAGCCTGGGTGGTGCACAGCCTGACCTCACTTGGAGCACGCCCACCGGGCCCTGGTTGTGGGATTCCAGTCCATTATCCCCACGGGCTGCAAGTAGGGATGCTGGCTGAGTACTGGGCTAGCCAAACTCAGCCAGCGGCCCAAGGAGCATGAGTCTATGAGCCTCAGACCACATGGCCTTGGCCAGCGCCCAGTGTGCACCAGATCAGAGCTGCTGCTCACAGAGAACACGTATGTAACTCAAAATGCAACTCTGGGCCGGCCACCACTGACCGCAGCCTGCGAAGGAACGGGATTTTCTCAACCATGCAGGGCAAAAGTCATCTCTGTGTGCCAGGCTGCAGGGAGCCTTCTCCTTGCAAAATGGCCGCCGGCCACTGACTCCAGTGAGGCCAGGGGTTCACCCACAGGTTCAGAGATGTGAAGGCTAGAGGGAGCACTGTGATCATCTAGGCCAGTAGTTTTCAAACTTTTAAACTGGCGACCCAGTTGAAGAAAATTGTTGATGCCTGCGACCCAACAGAGCTGGGGATGAGGGGTTTGGGGTGTGGGAGGGGCTCAGGGCTGGGGCAGAGGGTTGGGATGCGGGGGTGAGGGCTGTGGGGTGGAGCCAGGAATGAGGAGTTCAGGGTGTAGGAGGGGGCTCTGGGCTGGTGCAGGGGGTTGGGGTGTGGGAGGGGATCAGGGCTCTGGGATGAGGGTGCGGGCTCTGGGATGGGGCCGGGGATGAGGGGTTTGGGGTGCAGGAGGGGGCTCTGGGTTTCTGGGGACTCAGGGCTGGGGCAGGGGATTGGAGCGCAGGGTTGGGGCGTGGGCTTACCTCGGGTGGCGGTGCAGCGGGGGTGCAGAGGCAGGCTTCTTGCCTGTCCTGGCACCGCGGACCGCGCTGTGCCCCGGAAGTGGCCAGCAGCAGGTCTGGCTCTAGGCGGAAGGGCGCAAGCGGCTCCGCGTGGCTCTCGCCTGCAGGCACCGCCCCCCTGCTCCTACTGGCCGGGAACAGCCAATGGGAATGCGGAGCAGGTGCTCGCGGCGGAGGCAGCGCGTAGAGCCCGTTCCCTCCCTGCCTAGGAGCCAGACCTGCTGCTGGCCGCTTCTGGGGCGCAGCGCGGTGTCAGAACAGGTAGGGACCAGCCTACCTTAGCTGGGCAGCACCGCTGACGGGACTTTTAACAGCCCGGTCGGCAGTGCTGACCAGAGCTGCCACAACCCAGTGTCTGACATGGCACAACCCAGTTCTGGGTCGCGACCTGCAGTTTGAAAAACATTGATCTAGTCTGACCCCTGCATAGCATCGGCCAGAGACCTGCCCTGAATTAATTCCTGGTTGAACTAGAGCAGAGCTTTTAGAAAACCAGCCAGTCTTGATTTAAAACTGACTAGGGATGGAGAATCCACCATGACCCCTGGTAAGTTGTTCCAACGGGTAATTCCCCTCAGTGTTAACATTTTACATCGTATCTCCAGTCTGAATTTGTCTAGTTTCACCTTCCAGCCATTGGATCATGTTAGACCTCTCTCTGCTATCAGTAAGGGCTCGATCCTGTGAGGGGCCTAAACACTCCAACTCCCATTGTCTTTTTTGGTCCTTAGGGAACAGTCCTATAAATGGTATAGAGATGAAGCCTAGAGAGTTCTACAGAACCTTAATGGGGTGCTTCATACCTATGGAATGTAATAGGGAAGTGCTATTACTCCTCTGTATGGTGTGTCTTAAACAGCCTACAGAATCCCTGAGCAGGGGCAGAATTCCCTCCTCAACTGGGTGAGGCAGAGCAAAGCACTGGAGCTGGGTGGAATTTTTTTGTCTGAAAATGTTTCTCACCAAAAAATGGGATGAAGTTGAAAATGAACCACGGCTTTGGTGTAAAATGTTATTTTCAGGGATAGTTTTTGATTTTTCAGTGGAAAACTTAGAAACAATATGAAATGATTTTTTTTGTTTAATTTCTGTTTTCCAAAACCAAATACCCTGGGGATAATTTTTCCTAAGTTTCTCCCCGTTCCCCCATATTCTTTTCTCTTTTTTCATTTTTCTTTTCTCACTGTGTAACTTATTGAAATGTTGAGAAAATTACAGTGAAAAAAGGTGGGAGAGGGAAGAGAAAGAAGAAAGCGGAAAAAACATTTTATTGCACTCAGTGGCAAAAACAAAAATTCAAAATGTCAAAGAAATATGTTGTGAACAAAATTTTATTTTTTTCCCCAGTTTGAAACCCCATAAACAGGGAACAACTTCACAATTCAAAAATTTGCAAGAAATTGTTGATTGCTGCCTCTTGAAATAACCCACCGACAGGGCAAACAGATCCCTTACGGCCTGGGGTGTCCTACACCCCGCCGCTCAGGCAGCTGCCACCATCACCCAGCTTTGCACTTGGAAATTTTACCTCAACTCCCTTATTCCAAGGGCCCTGTCCTCTGGGCCGTACAGTAGGTGCTCTTCGAAGGCCACTGCGGGAAAACCCAGTCACCACAGCTCCACTGCAGACTTCTCAAACTCTGACTGTGATCATTACAAGTCAGCCCAGGAGTGAGCTAATTTAGAGTCCCTTCCTGTCAACTTCAGCCAGGTCACAGGCCAACCTGCCTCCAGCCGGGAAGCTCAACTCTCTCTCCCAAAGCTCCTCGCCTGGTGTTCCAACCCATACTCTCTGGTGGCTGCTCTTCAGTACTGCCTGGTCAGACAACCCATGGAAAGGGAGAGGGCTGCTATTCCCCCAAGAGACACAGGGCAGTCGCTGCTACAGAAAGGCGAGAGCTCCTTAGTCAAATAACTCACATGAAGGGTGAGCTCAGCCTACTCTAAGATTAAATGGCTGTTTGCTTCCTATTCTGGTCACCAATAAAAAGGCAATGTCTGCCTAGTGCAATAACTCACAGAAAGAGCCATCACTGCCTATGAAAATAATCCACACAAAGACCTGGCGCTGCCTAGTCAAATAACCCACCATAGAAAGGATGATCGCGGCCTATTCTAATAATCTCAAAGGGCCATTGCTTCCAGTGCTAATCAATAGAAAGGTAATGTCTTCCTAGAACGGCAACAAATTTCCCATAGAAAGGGTAAACAATGCCTAGTCAAATAACCAATAGAAAGGAGGATTTCTAGCTATGTAAATAACCCACAGAAAGGGCTATGGCTGTATGACGCAGTAGGGAGCTGGGTGGATTGACCTGGGAATGTCGTTTAGTTTTACTGGACTGTCTGCATGGGGGATGGGAGAGCAAGGGATGACTTTAGGTGAGGGACGGTACCTGAGCCTGTAACCTGAGCCAGGAAGGGGGGTGGGGTGAGTCGACACCTTTGCACTGAAAACTGGACAAAGGGGGAGGGGGAGAGAGTCGGTTGAAGGGGTTTTTGGTTTCAGTTTTGGGCTGGCTGGGAAGAGGCAGGGAACCCCAAGTCTGGGGTCTAAGATCCTTGCCCCCCAGAGGGACCTGGCTGAGGGGTCCTGGTTGTACCTACAAGCCCTGCTTGGGACTGTGTTCTTGTCGACTAATAAACCTTTTGTGTTACTGGCTGGCTGAGAGTCATGGTGAATCACAGGAAGTGGGGGGTGCAGGGCTCCGTGACAGGCTGCCTTGTCAAACAACCCCTGGAAAGGGCTATCCCTGCCTACTCCAGTGGCAATGGAAGGGGCAATCCCTTCCTCTTCTAAGAAACAAGAGCAAAGGGAATTGCTGCCTATTCAAATAACCAGTATGAAGGGTGATTGCTGATTTGGAAATACCCCACAGAAAGGATGCTCAAGGCCTAATCACTTACATGACAGAAAGGGTGATCCCGGCGGATTCAAACAGCTGAGAGAAAGGGTGATCACTGCCTGGTAAATAACCGGGAGAAAGGGCGAAGGCTGCCTTGTCAAATAACCCATAGAAAGAGCAATCACTGCCTATTGAAATAGCACATAGAAAGGGTGATCCCTTCCTATTCTCACTGGCAAGAGAAAAGACAACCGCTGCCTAGAGAAATAAGCCACACAAAGGGAGATCGCTGCTTGGGAGAGATGGATGCTTAGTCTAATAACCCATAGACATGGGGAAAGCTGCCTAGTCAAATAACCCACAGAGAGGGCAAACTCTACCTGGTTTAATAACCCATAGAAAGGACAATCACAGCTTAGCCAATACCCAATAGAAAGGGTGATCATTGCTTGCTTTAGTAACCTATAGAAAGGGCAAGCGCCACCTAGTCAAATAAGCACAGGAGGGGCACTCCCTGCCCAGTCCAGTAACGTTTAGGGTACGTCTACACAGCCGCTGGGAGCAAGGCTCCCAGCTTAGGCAGACAGACTCATGCTAGCAGGGCTCGAGCTAGCCCAGTAAAACTAGCAGTGTGGACGCTGCAGCTCTGGCGAAGACTCAGGCTAGCCACCCAAGGTCAAGCCTAGGGGGCCGGGTAGGCGTGAGCTCAGGTGGCTAGCTTGAGTCTCTGCCTGAGCTGCAATGTCCACACAACTGTTTTCAGTGCCCAGCTTGAGCCCCGCTAGCACATGTCTCTCTGCCCAGGCTGGGAAGCTCGCTGCCAGCTGCACTGTAGTCACACCCTAGAAAAGACACTCATTTCCTGTTCACACAGCCAATGGAAAGGGTGGGCGCTGCCTAGGCTGGAAATGGGGACAGTCAAATAGCGGATATATGTGGCCATCGCTGCCTATTGGTGTAACCAGTAGAAAGGGCAATCACTGCCTATTCAGATAACCCACAGCAGGGTGATTTCTGCCTATTCAGGTAACCCATAGAAAGGGCGATAGCTGTCTAGTCAATTAACCCAGAGAAAGAGCTGGCGAGGCCGAGGCAAATAACCCACTGAAAGAGCAATCTCTACTGAATCAAACAGCTGATAGAAAGGCCAAACAATGCCTAGTCAAACCATCAATCAAGTCATTGCTGCCCATTCAAATAACCATACAAAGGGCAATCGCTGCCCAGTCAAATAACCCACAGAAAGGGCCATAGCATCATATTCAAATAACCCACAGAAAGGGAGATAGCATCCAAGTCAAATGACCAAATGGGCTATTGACACCTAGTCAAATATCCTATAGAAAAGCTGAGTGTATCATATTCAAATATCCTATAGAAAGGGTGATTGCTGATTATTGAAATAACTCACCGAAAGGATGATCAAAGTGTGGTCAAATAAACAGCAGAAAAGGTGATCCCTTTCAAATAACTGATAGAAACCGTGATCGCTAAGAGCAATCACTACCTCACATAAAGGGCTTTCGTCACTTAGTCAAATAACTACGGGAATAATTTATAAAAAGGCAATCACATATTCCAATAGCTTTAACAGGACGATTGCTGACTAGTCAAATAACCTGGAGAGGGTGATCGCTGCCTGTTGAAATAATGCATAGAAATGGCAACTGATGCCTAGTCAACTAAACCATTGAACGGGCAGACTCTGCTTATTCAGATTACTGATGGCGATGGCAATGGCTAATAACAAACAGAAAGAGCTATCCACACCTGGTCAAATAACCCACAGAAAGGGTGAAAGCTGCCCATTCAAACAACCGGTAGGCAGGTCGATGGCTTGCCTAGTCAAACAGCTAATACCCAGAGCGATTGCTACTTACACATAGAAAGGGTGATCACTGCTTAGGGCACTGCGTACACTACAGCGCTTACAGCTGCACCGATCCAGCTGTAGTACTGCTAGTGCCGAGGGGAGAGAGCTCGCCCGTCAACTTAATTAATCCACCCCCAATGAGCAGCGGTAGCTATGCTGGCGTGAGAAACTCTCCTGCCGACATAGCGCTGTCCACGCCAGCACTTAGGTCGGAGTAACTTACATCGCTTGGGAGGGTGGCTAATTCACACCCAGGAGCAACACAAGTTGTACCGTCCAAAGCTGTGGCGTGTACGTAGCCTTAGCCAAAGAACGGATAGAAAGGGTGATTTCCGCCTACTCAACCATGAAAAGGGTGATCCCGGCCTACTCAAATGACACACGGAAAGGGCAATCCCCATCCCATCCTTATCGCTGCCTATGGAAATAACCCATAAAAAGGGTGATGACGAGGACGACCTATTGAAATAACCAATACAAAGAGTGATTGCTGCTCTTCAAAAGGCCATTGCTACCTAGTCATAGGCTGATCGCTGCCTACTCAAATAGTGGACAGAAAGGGCAATCAGTGCGTAGTCAAATAAACGATAGAAAAGACAATGGTTTCTGATTCAAATAACCAAAAGAAGGGAGATTGCTTCCTCTTCAAATAACCATAGAAAGGGGGATTGACACCTAGTCTAATAAGTGACAGAAATGTCAACCAACATCAACTGAAATAACTGTTAAAAAGGGTGATTGCATTATATTAAAATAACCCATAGAAAGGGCAATAAGTGCCTGTTCTACTAACCACAGAATGGGTGAGGCATCCTAGTCAAATAACCAACCAACCAAGAGCACCTGAGGCCTAGACAAATAACCATAGAAAGGGGGATTGAGGCCTAGACAAAGAACCTATAGAAAGGGGGATTGAGGCCTAGACAAATAACCATAGAAATGGGGATCATATCCTATTCAAATAAGCCTATGGGAAAGGCAATTGATACCTAGTCAAGGCAGAGCCCTTGCTGCCTATTCCAATAATCCTAGAAGAGGTGAGTGCTACTGTCACAGAGCTATAGTCCAAGGAGGAATCCCTTCAGTGTGCCAGAACTCGAAGGGGTCCCACTCCTCCTTCAGGGTAGACCATGTGGCCTCAACACCTTTGAGACTGAGCCTCTGGGCTCTAGCACTCCTGTTTCACACCATAGCTCTAAGATAGACTCCAGTTCTGAGACTTTCTGCCCTCTTCAGGGATCAATGAACCTCAGCAGGTATTTACAGTGACACCAGGCAGCCTTTTCAAAACAAAGAAGTGTTTATTAGTCAACTGGCATGCAACATTGGGAAGTCCTTAGGGTACAATAAAGAAGCAAAGGTTAAGGCATAGTCCATACTGGCTAAAGCAGAGGTGGGGAACCTTTTTTCTATCAGGGGTCATTGACTCACAGAAAAAATCAGTCGTGGGCTACAGACAGCCCCGTGGGGGTGGGGAGGGGGAGGCTCAGGGCTTCCCCTAGGCTCTGGGGTGGGGCCGGAAACAAGGGGTTCAGGATGCGGGAGGGGGCTCCGGACTGGGGCAGGGGATTGGGGTGTGGGAGGGGGTGAGGGCTCTGGCTGGGGGTGTGGGCTCTGGGATGGGCTGGGGATGAAGGTTTGGGGTGCAGGAGGGGGCTCTGGGCTGGGGCCAAGGGGTTTGGAGTGTGGGATTGGGGTCAGGGCTGGGACAGGAGGTTGGGGTGCGGGAGGGCGCTCAGGACTGGGGCAAGGGGTTGGGGTGAGGGATCTGAGAGGGAATTAGGGTGTGGGAGGGAGTTCCAATCTGGGGCAGGGGGTTCGGGGTGTGGGCTCCAGCCGGACGGCGCTTACCTCCAGTGGTTCCCGGTCTGCAGCGCAGCGGGGCTAAGGCAGGCTCCCTGCCTTCCCTGGCTCTGTGTTGCTCCCAGAAACGGCCGCCATGTCCGGCCCCCAGGAAGAGGGCCCAGGGGGCTCTGCGCAGTGCACGCTGCCCATGTTCACAGGCGCTGTGCTCACAGCTCCCATTGGCAGCGGTTCCCAGCCAATGGGAGCTGTGGAGCCGGCACTGGGGGCAGAGACAGCGCATGGAGTTTCCCTGATCGCCTCTGCTCCTAGGGACCACAGGGTCATGCCGGCGCTTCCAGGAGCTGGAGCCGACCTTATCTTCTCCCCACAGCAGGGCGAGCCAGCGCTTGTGGCTCCAGCCCCGTGGGGGATGCCAAGGCCGGGCTTATGGCTCCGGCACGGAGACTTGCTGTGGGCCGCATAAAATGAAGCAGCGGGCTGGACCCAGCCCACGAGCTGTAGGTTCCCCACCCCCTGAGCTAAAGCCAGGGGTCCCTTGACCATCCTGCTCTAGGAACCATCTTGGTTTCTTTTCAGTCAATTTCTGCCCCTTGTCTGTCAGTCCCAGGTCAGACCTATATCCAGAGCCCTGCTTGGATACAAAATTTGTATCCACATCAGATCTGTGATCTGCAAAAATGGTCCGCAGATTTGCAGGGCTTTACCTGGGTTTCTCAAAAGGCCAGTTCTTATCCTAGCCGCTGGTCACCTCTTGGTCCATTGTCCTCCTGCAGGACACTTACTGAGTTCACATGTTCTGCCTGCTGGAGTTTCCCATTGTTACGCATCAATTGTTTGGTCCTTGGGGTTCCCATTGTCATTCTGGATCCTCTATTGATAGGGGTCGGTTCCAGCCACAACAACACATTCATATCACCCCAGGCAGTTACGTGACCCAAATACCTCATGGATCCTGCTTTGCCCTGGGAGCAGCATTTAAACCCTTCTGCAGTTGCAATCCCTAGTTGAGTAAGTCCTGTCATGCATATCATTCATCCGAAAACTCCCATTGGTCACAGCTACTTAGTCAAATGACCCATAGAACAGGTTCAAATAACCACAGAAAGAACGCTTGCTGCCTATTCAAATACTGACAGAAAGAGTGACTGGGGCCTATTCAATTAACCCACCAAAATTGCTGCCTATGGAAACACCCCCTAGAAAGTGTCATCGCTCTCTGTTCTACTAACCCATAGCAAGAGCAATGCTGTTTATTCAAACACCCCACAGAGGGTGTGATCGAGGCCTAGCCACAGTAGCCGACTGAGGCCTATTCGATTTGACTGGAGTTTTTGTACCAGGGAGTTTCACAAGAGTAATAGCTAGAGTCCAACCTTCGCAGGTGGAGACCCAGAATCCTTGTTCTCAGGGCAGTGGCCCTTTAGAGCTGGGACAGTCTATATTCCGGCCTAGGTTAGACGGAGGTCCAACTAGATGATCCCAATGGTCAAGCTATGAAGTCTATGAATAACCACCAGGACCCAGGATGATGCCTCCCGCCACAAGGAAGCTGACAACTTAGAAAATATCAGCTGGTGTTAAACGTGCTCGGAGGGGCAGCTAGCCCCACCCAACCTCACTCCTACCCCCCACATAGAGGCACATTTTGTGAAAAATGCCTTACTGTATCAAGCCTGGGGGCTTTTGCCCCTCGACCCCTATTTAGGCACCCAGAAAAGTTTCCTGATTCAGTCTGGCCAACTGCAAGCATTCAGAAACAACAAGTCAGGCCCAAACCCCATAAAATCAGGAGACTGGCTTAAAAATAAGCCATGTGGAGGGTTCACAGGCAAGGGGAAGCTGGCGAAGCTGAGCTCAGAGCCTGTGAGATCATGGGAGACTTTAAACAACGCTCAGGAGGGTGAGACTCATGCTAAAATGGCAGGAATTTACAGTGCAGGGGTAGCACTAACCAAACTAGAGTGCCTGGGAGAAAAAGCCCTTCTTCCTGCCCGGGCTCAGGTGCCTGGGTGTGGGGAGCGACCCCAGCACTCTGACAAGGGCTGCTGCAGCTGCCTCAGGAGGAGGGTATTTCTGTGGAGGGCTGAGCAGAGAAGCAGAGGGACCCGTATCGTTAGCACTGACAGCGCTTGGTGGAGAGCCCTGCAGCATGAGGGGAGGGGTGGGGGAGTGCTGCCTGGAGCAGGGAGATGCTGAGAGCATGGCTCCCCGGTGGGGCTATCTCCTGCGATTTATTAATGGTGGCTCCCCAGTAAGTGGGTCAGCTGGCGGCGGGGCCGCATCTGGGCTCTGGGCCACTGGTGGGGCTGTGCTGCAGAAGAAGCCAGGTGCTGCCTCAGCCATACATTGATGGCTTGCTCGTTAGCACCAGGCACCCCATCAAAGACAGTCTGGGGCAGCGGCTAGGCGGCGGGAGCCGTGCTGTGGGGGAGATGCCAGACAGCTCTGGGAGAGATCTCACTGAGCGGCTCTTTGGCTTCCTAGGAATACTGCTCAGGAAGAGAAGGGCCCTAATGAGTGTAACTCTGCCTCTGCGGGAGGAAGTCGGCCTGGTTCAAGTATTTCTGCCTCTCACTGCGATGGGCCCCAGTGGGGGAATCTGGCTGGTCTGGCGAGGAGTTTCACATTGCACTGCCCTGTCTGTCTGGGACCCTGCCCAGCACCAGGGGCTCTCGAGGCCAGGGTCACCTCTCTCCAGGGAGGCTGCTACCAAAGAAGCAGTTTGTAACCATGGAAACCAGTTATCCTCAGAGATAGGGCTTAAAAACTACCCCTTGCTAACAGCCCTGTGGGAGCAGCTTCCCTGGCCTGGCTTTGACCCCCTTCCTCCCGTCCCGGCGGCGTCTGCTGCAGAGTCCTGGATCAGCATGTTGCACAATAAACCTTGGCAACGGCAAGTTTCCCCAGCCTGCCAGTAGAGACATTGCAGCGCTCCCAGGGCCTATGGGTTCAGGCTGCTGGGGCTGGGACCCACCCTACCTGCAGCAGCTCCCAGCCCTCGCCTGCGTGTCTCTGGACAGCCCAGCCAAGGCACACATCTGACGTGTCCCCGGCCCTGCGCTCGCATTCTCCTGCTCATCTCCTGTGGAGTAGGGGTAAAACAAGATGGGTCTCACCTCCATATTACCCTCGCCTACCCTACTGTTCCCCTCCACGCCCGGCAGATGCAAGGAGCCAGCCCTGTTCCCCACAGGGAGACAGAGCGGGGCACGGACTGGTGTCCTCACACATGGGAGGCTAAAGCTAGGTCCCTGGCCAGGTGATGCCTGAGCACAGCAGCTCTCACGGACTTCCAGGCAGGCCACTTTCTAGGTGCTACTATGGATGCAGGGCCTCATGTTGGAACTGTCACCCGCGGATCAGCTAGCAGCAGCCCTGGAGTAAGAGTTGCACCAAATATGGACATGTTTGTACAGCACCGAGCGCAGTGTGGTCCTGGGCTAAGCGCTGCAGTAATACAAATAATAAAGAAGAAGCCTATAGGATCCAAAGGAAAGGAAGAGCTGTTAACATGTATTGCTTGCCAGCCTCTCTGTGCCTCCCCCTGCCCCCTCCCTGCTCTGGTAGAGAGTTCAGTGCTGTACACTCCTTCCTGGGCTCGCCCTGGGCACAGGTCTTTCCTGCTCCCACATGCCAGCGCTCAGGGTCAGGGCCAGGTGGCTGTCCTGGGGATGGCAGGAAGGGCTGGGGCTCAGATTCAGGTCTAAGTGCAGCGGGAAAGGCGGGGCTCAGCTAGCAGAAATCCCCCAGCAGAGCAGCAGCAACTCCAGCTTTGCCCAAAGGCAAAGCTAGGGAAGGCTTGCCCCCTCCTGCCCAGCCCGGCTACTTACCTGGGAGCTTGGGGGCTTTGATGGGATATCCCAGAGGGAGGCCGGGCTGCTGGCCCCCGAAGCCTCCGAATCCTGAAAGACAACAGCAGAAACTCTCAGGCGAATGCCCAGTGCTCCTGCCAGCACCTGCTCCGTGAGCCCGCCACCAGCCGAAGGGGACCAGGGGAGTGTCTGTGGGGTGTCCAGAATCCCAGAGCAAGTACAGAGCAGAGCAGGAAGCAACATGTGGGCAGAGCTGGGGGCTCTGAGACCCTGACTGCAGCATGGGCAGGCCCTGAGGCTGTAAAGACATCACTTGGGTATATGGATCATGCAAATGAAAGCATGCAGCAGGCTGGGAAACCAGGCAACTCACCGGGGATTCCTGCAAGGGCTCCTGCTCCTCCTGTTAAAGAGAGAAACCGGTACATGAGCCTCACAGCCAGCCAATATGGGACTGAGCTAGTCCATACAGGCCTGAGCTGGTCCATGTGGGTCTTAGCTGGTCCATATGGGTCCATACGGGTCCATACAGGCCTGAGCGGGTCTATATGGGCCTGAGACAATCAATGTAGGCCTCCACCTCACCCAAGTCCCCCCCTACACCCTGTGACAACCCCAGGAAAACGTGCCCTCTCCTACCCCATGCACTCTTGGCATGATGAAGGATGCAGCCTCCTATAATCTCTGCCCAGCCCTGGCCGCCCACCCCAGCCCACACAGGAGCCATGGCAGCCCCCACCCCACTGGTACCTGAAACTCCCTGAGGAAGGGCAACATACCTGGGGCTTTTGCCTTGACTCCAGTCCCGGTGGGCACACCAGGCAGGACGCCTATGCCAGGGTAACGGACCCCTACAACACAGTGCAGAGGGAGCCAACTGAATGCAGGGCAGGAACACCCCCAATGACAGCCCCACCAGCCCCCCTGCATCGTATTGTGGGGCCGACCGCAGGATGCACCCACCCCTGTCCCAACGCAGACTTTGGGACTGAGAGCCAGGCACCTGTCTGTGTCCCGATCCCTGCTCTATCCCAACTCCCACCGAGCAGCTGCTGCTGGGCTATTCTGTTCCCTGGCTCAGATCCTGTCACTTCCTGTCTCCTGCAGTCTTGCTCCCCCTCCCCATTCCCATCCTTCTGTCTCCTCCTGAGCCACATGACCCTCAGTGCCCAAAGGGGTCACTGTTTGTAGCTACAGTTGTTACCGGGGCTGGCAAACTTACTACACAGAACACACTGTTGTCATAATATTTATCCAAAAAGTATCTTGCAAGGTATCATATGGACGGGTGACACTGGTCATTGATGTTGCATGATGCCCGTATGTTTAGTGCGTAAGGTTATGGAGCTGTGCTGGAAATACGGTACTATACTCTGTTTAGACCAAGCAATCCAAGCAGAGTGGGTAACATGTCTGTCCTAGCCAAAGGAATGCTGGTTTGCCTGTCTGCCTGTGTCTCCAGTGTCACTGAGCAAGGCCATGCCAGAGACAATGGAGATACACTTGCATCTGAGTAACAGGACAAGCCCATCGAGAGAGAATCATAGAATATCAGGGTTGGAAGGGACCTCAGGAGGTCCAACCCCCTGCTCAAAGCAGGACCAATCCACAACTAAATCATCCCAGCCAGGGCTTTGTCAAGCCTGACCTTAAAACCTCTAAGGAAGGAGATTCCACCACCTCTCTAGGTAACCCATTCCAGTGTTTCACCACCCTCCGAAAAAGTTTTTCCTAATATCCAACCTAAACCTCCCCCACTGCAACTTGAGACCATTACACCTTGTTCTGTCATCTGAGAACTGAGAACAGTCTAGATCCATCCTCTTTGGAACCCCCTTTCAGGTAGTTGAAAGCAGCTTCAAATCCCCCCTCATTCTTCTCTTCTGCAGACTAAATAATCCCAGTTCCCTCAGCCTCTCCTCATAAATCATGTGCTCCAGCCCCCTAATCATTTTTGTTGCCCTCCCGCTGGACTCTTTCCAATTTTTCCACATCCTTCTTGTAGTGTGGGGCCCAAAACTGGACACAGTACTCCAGATGAGGCCTCACCAATGTCGAATAGAGGGGAATGATCATGTCCCTTGATCTGCTGGCAATGCCCCTACTTATACATCCCAAAATGCCGTTAGCCTTCTTGGCAACAAGGGCACACTGTCGACTCATATCCAGCTTCTCATCCACTGTAACCCCTAGGTCCTTTTCTGCAGAACTGCTGCCTAGCCATTCGGTCCCTAGTCTGTAGCAGTGCATGGGATTCTTCCGTCCTAAGTGCAGGACTCTGCACTTGTCCTTGTTGAACCTCATCAGGTTTCTTTTGGCCCAGTCCTCTAATTTGTCTAGGTCCCTCTGTATACTATCCCTGCCCTCCAGCGTATCTACCACTCCTCCCAGTTTAGTGACATCTGCAAATTTGCTGAGGGTGCAATCCATGCCATCCTCCAGATCATTAATGAGAGGGATGAGAGGACAGCAGGGCACCAGCTTCCTGGAGCCCAAGCACTAGGGAAGGAAGCTTCATCTGGGGCAGGGGTGAGCAAACTACGGCCCGCGGGCCGGATCCGGCCTGTGGGATTGCCCCCCGTGGTGCTGTGGGCCCCGTGCTGCTTTCAGCAGCGGACGGCCCAACATCCCTGCGGCCTCTGGGCCCTTGCCTCCAGGCACCGCCCCCCGCAGCTCCCATTGGCTGGGAACGGGGAACCGCGGCCAATGGGAGCTTCGGGGAAGGTATCTGGAGGCGCAGCAAGGGCAGAGCACGGGGAGCCCTCCGCCCTCCCTCCCCAGGGGCCGCAGCACTTCCAGAATCGGCGTGGGGCCGGGACAGGGCAGGCAGGCAAGGAGCCTGCCCTGGCCCCAGTGCATGCCACTGGCACCTCGGAGCCCGAACCCCTTCTGCACCCCGCCCCCCAACTCCCTGCCCTAAGCCCCCTGCCTGCACCTTGCACCCCTTCTGCAGCCCAACTCCCTGCCCTGAGCCCCCTTGTACACCCTGCACCCCTCCTGCACCCCAACTCCCTGCCCTGAGCCCCCTGCTGCACCCTGCTTCCCTGTGCACCCCAACCCCCTGCCCTGAGCCCCCTGCTGCACCCCATACCCCTCCTGCACCCCAACCCCCTTCCCTAAGTCCCCTCATACATCCCGCACCCCTCCTCTGCCCCAATCCCTTGCCCTGAGCACACCGCACCCCCTCCCACACTCCGCACTCCCTCCCACACCCCAACCCCCTGCCCCGGCCCTGCATACAATTTCCCCACCCAGATGTGGCCCTCAGCCCAAAAAGTTTGCCCACCCCTGATCTGGGGAGACACTTCCCAAGAACACATTGCTGAGGTTTGCTGGATTATAAAAGGGAAGAAAGGGGACTTGGTTACCCGTCACTTAGGGGACAAAGGTCTGTGCATGGTGGGTTCTCCAGCCTGAGGGGCCGGAGATGCTGGTAGCTGGAAGTAAGTGGGAAAGCTGCTCAGGCAAAGACTGTAGCTTGCCGGAGTGAAGTTTTGCTCACTAGAGAGCAAGTTAGTTTTGTTTTGTTTGTAACCAGACCTGCCCCTTTTTCTCTTGCTCAGTGTCACTTAAATCTCTGTTCCTTATTAGTAGACTGATGCTTAGTTTTACTATAACCCATCTCAGTGCTGTGTGCTGAAGGGAGGTGGAGGCAGCTGCCTTGGTCATTTCTGAGCGCGGCCAGTGATAGGGGCTGGATGTCTCTGGGGATCTTGGGTCCTGGGGTTCCCTCAGTGTCACCTGGAAGGCTCGTTTCAGGCTGGCAGTCTGGAGGAGTTTGCTGGGGAGGCGGGCGGGCGGACTGGCGTGGCAGGGAGCTGACACACAGTCTCCTTCACTAAGGCAGAGGGGTAACACAGAGGCTTGTGGTTCTGGGCGCCCTGAGGAAAGCATCACACCCATCCATCCTTCCCCTCCCCCGCCCTCTCATTTCCTCATCTCTCTCCCTGCCCCAGTGCTCCTGGGATGGATGGACCAATTCCTGCCATCCCAGGAGCACTGGGGCAGGGAGAGAGATGTGTCCCCTCTGCCCGCCAGGGCTGCGCTCAGTGTCTGGGATGCACGATATGCCCCTATCCACTGGGACTTGCCTTCTTACAAGCCACACCAAGCTCGGCCATTCTAAAGCAGAGAGCGTATCTAGGTGCCTGGGGCCACATCTACAACCAGTGGACAGGGAGGGGCTTGGGAGATGGGGCCCGGCTTCAAAGGGTCTTGTTCTGATCCAGTCCAGGTGAGGGGGACTGGCTGGCTTAGGGGGCGGGGAATGGGACTCTGGCCTTTTAGGGGGCACCAGCTCCCATCTGGCCCCTGCGGGGTGGGGGACTGGCTGGCTCCAGGGAATCGGGGATGGGAGGTGGGGCTTTTCTCCTCTAGGGTGCGAATCTAACCCCCGATGGCAGTAACCAGAGACTGTTCAGGGTCTCCCATGGCCCTGGGGAGGGGAGGGACTCGGGCTCCTGGTGCTAGGCACTGTACAGCCCAAGCAGCCATGCCCTGAGGTGGCTCAGTGGTTGTGGGGGCAGCTTGCAGCCTTCTGAGGGCTGGTGGGGGCCAGCTCTGCAGCCGATGTCTCTCTCATGGGCAGCACTGGCACACGGGTCTCCGGGCAGGTGGGCAGGCCCAGGGGCTCCTCTCCTGTGAATGTGGAAGAGGAGCCCACAGTGGAAATGGCCTAGCAGGCCCCTGCTCCCACACCTGCAGGCTTGTGCAGGGCATGGGGGTGCTGCATTTTCTCACACACACTCCCTCCCCATTAGAGCTGGGGCTCTGTGGTTACTGTGATCCCCTGTCCCCGGGAATTCCACACCCCTCTTTGCCAGGTCTGTGGCAATGCCAGCTGCTCACCCCGTGTCTCTCCTGCACCCCCTTCACAGCGGCCACTGAGCGCTCTGGGGTTCACAGCCCCAGGCAGAGGTGGAGGTTTCCAGGGCCCTGATCATTCCCACCTCACCCCCAAGCCCCCAGCTCGGGGACGGGGGGAACTGCACCGGGTATCCCTGGGGATATGAGCCCCTGAACTAGACAAGGGCATTGCCGTGTTTTGCTGCCAGCGGTTGCCCCACACCAGTGCAGGGCTGCCCAGAGGATTCAGGGGGCCTGGGGCAAAGCAATTTTGGGGGCCTCTTCCATAAAAAAAAGTTGCAATACTATAGAATACTATAGTCTCATGGGGGCCCCTGGGGCAAATTGCCCTACTTGCCCCCCCACCTCTGGGCAGCCCTGCACCAGTGATTTGCCTCTACCCCCACCACTGCTTGGTTTCCATAGCAGCCGCCTAGGGGAGCCTGGGCCGTCTCCGCACAGAACAGCGGCACCAATTCAAACAAGCGAGGAGCTAAACCCAAACAACCCCTCTCCACCCCATGCCCCAAACCCAAACAGCCCCTCTCCACCCCACGCCCCAAACCCAAAC
>NW_020664805.1:1392108-1404243 GCF_002925995.2 Terrapene triunguis | reverse complement strand
CCTCTCCACCCCACGCCCCAAACCCAAACGGCCCCTCTCCACCCCACGCCCCCAAGCCAAATGGCCCCTCTCCACCCCACACCCGAAACCCAAACGGCCCCTCTCCACCCCACGCCCCAAACGTCCTTCCCAGAGTGAGCTGGTGGCAGTCAGGCTGGCTGGGCAGTGTCCTGACGGACTGGGGACCCTGCCACTGGTGGGTCCCTTGGCCACAGACTTCATCAGCGGAGCCCAGTACCAGGGCCCGGCTACCGCTCACCTGTTCCTGGGAGCACGCCGCCCGGGTACACCCCTGGAATGCCAATACCTGCCAGCCAAGAAAGGAAGAACAGTGACTGTCTGTCCAGCTGATTGGTCTCACCCTTCCCAGCCCCGCACTAACGCCTTCTCCATCACCTACCTGGTACCTTGGCAGGTTTCCCTCCAGCGCCTACTCCTGGCTGCACCCCAGTCTGGGGCACTACAGCACCTGCAGGAGAGCCAGAGGCCATGAGCACTGGACCAGCAGACAGCATGGCAGGCCCCTGCTCCTCTCAGGGCACGGCACGGGGCAGTCAGAGTTGTGCCCAGGGGTGGGCAAGCCCTGGACTGCAACACACCTTACCTGTGGAGACGCCAACACCGCCGGGTCCACCCACACCGCCGACTCCGCCCACACCGCCGACTCCACCCACTCCGCCCACACCAGCACCTGGTTACGAAAAGGAAGTGCTGAGCCATAGTGCACAGCGGGCTCCCAGCAGGAGACCAGATCCCCGGGTATTTCAGGCTCAGCCCTGGGCCCCGTGCCCAGCTTCGATGAACCATATGCTCCAGGGGTGCGAGCGAAGTTCAGCCTCAGTGGGCACTCTGCTGCGGGCTTCCCCATGCTGCCCTCCCGCCAATGGGTGCCATCCAATGTGGGCTTCCCTACACTGTCCCACAGGCCGCAGGAGTGACAGCCTCTGTTGTATCAGATAGGGAGAGGCCTCCCTGAGCCTGGGCAGCAGGATCCCAGCCTGTCTGGCGCCAGGCACTGCACACCCAGCTCTGCGCTTCCTATGCACTGACTCCTAACTCCAGCCAGTGCACTCGGCTCAGCACGTGGCCCACGGGCACAGTCTCCACTGGGCGCACCTCTGCCCCTTCGCCCCCAGCTCTCTACCCCACCCCCTGGGCCAGCTCTAGCCCAAGAGACCAGCGCCTCTTGTTTGCCACTTCACACCTGGCTGGAGACCAGGACCTACCCCAGAGAAGGCAGGAACCCCAGGGCTCATGGCAAGAGAGCCAGGCAAGAGGGCAAGGTAAGGGCAGCAGGGGATACCTCTTCAAGCCCAGGGCATGCCAGCTTTGCCAGACCAGGGGAGGCCTGAGCTCCTGGTCTGGCTGCGGTGCCAGGTTCCAGGGCGTCTGGCGATGCCTATCCCAGTGCCTGTCCTAAGCCGGCTTGCAGATGAATGCAACTGGGGCGTGGCAGTGGCAGCGGGCACCAGGGAGGGGCAGGGGCATGCAGGCACCCTGGATCAGCCCCTGCAGTAGAAAGTCATGTGCACTCACCAGCTTTGGCAACAGCTTTATAGGCTCCCAGCCCAGCCCCTGGGTAGATGCCGCCCGGGTAGACGCCTCCTGGGTAGAAACCTGGCTGGACTACGCCACCTGCCAGAGAGAAGGAGAGTTAGCTGTGACCCGGGAGACTCCAGCTCCATGGGCTGGGGGGATTCACCCCCAGTTAAAAGATCCCAAGATGGTGTGGAGCATCCAGCTGTCCTGTGGCTCCCCGAAAGGGGGGCTCCATCCCCGCCCCATGTGCTTGTGCCTGTGGAGTGGGAGCCAGGCCTGGAGTGCCTGTCACAATGGGGCTCTGACCCTGATGGGGGGGCTGAGGCTGAATCCCCATTGCTCAAGGCTGGGAACAGCCCCAGCTCCCTGGGCCCCACAGCTGCGAAGAAGCCTGGCTCCCCAACCCCCACGCACTGCAAGGTTGTCCAACCTCCTTGGCAGCCTTGCACATCTCAGCGCCTGTCTCTGTGGCTTGGGCAAACGGGGATCAGGAGAGGCGCACAAGGATCTGCAGTGTGCGCTGTATGCAAGGGAGTGCCCTGGGTGAGGGGTCCATGCCAGCCCCTCCGGGGCAGGGTTCAGCCTCCCCAGAGAGCCCCTAAGAGTCAACACACTCACCTGGCTGCAGGCCAAGTGTGCCGAGTCCCCCGAGGCCTGGAAAGAGAAGATTGGTGAGAAGCACTACAATCTCACCCAGCACCATGCCAGGGGAAGGCCAGAGAAACCCTCCACTAACACAATTCCCAGACGGTGTCGTCTGTGTGAGTGTGAACAGTTCTAGCCCATTCAGCCAGGCTCAGCTGGAGCCAGTCGGGAGGGCCCAGTGGCAGCAGCCTGTTCTGCCTCTCGGAGAGGCAGCTCGAACACTGGCCCTTGGAACGAGAGCCGTGGTGACTGCTGGAGCCTAGAGGCTCCCTTGTGCCCCGGGATTTCTCTGCCTCCTAGGCTGGGGAGCGGGAGTGACTGGGGCCAGCCCCCCTGGCTCCCAGAATTGCAGCTTTCATTTAGATAACCAGGGAGTCTCTCTCCCGCATGGCTGCCTGGGTAACTAGAACCGTGCACCCCGAGTGTACCCAGTGCAGGCACTCACAGGCTCATGGATCCGCAGGCCAGACGGGACCAGCTAGTCTGACTTCCTGCATAACGCAGGCCGGAGACCTGTCCCTAAATCATTCCTAGGGCAGAGCTTTTGGAAAAACATCCACTCCTGACCTACACATCCCCAGTGCTGGAGAATCCCCCATGCTAGGGTGACCATATTTCCCAACGGGAAAACAGGACACCCCCAGCTGCTCGTCCGAGCCCCACCCTTTCCCCTGCAAGGCTGTTGCTGGTCGCTGAAACCCTGCTGCCCCACGACCGCTGCATGCTGGAATGCTGCCTCCCCCCACCAAGCCCTCCCTCCCTCTGCGAGGGGCTGGCATCTCCACTCGCCCCCCACGTGTTCTTTTGCACTGCACCCCTGAGCACGTCGGCAAGAGCGAGCGGGACAAATGCCCACTTCCACAAAAACAGTCAGGATGGCTGGGACAGGGCTTAAAAAAGGGACTGTCCCGGCCAAAACGGGATGTATGGTCACCCTACCCCATGCCCCTTGGTAAATTGTTCCAGTGGCTAGTTATTCTCATTGTTAAACATTTACGCCTGATTTCCATTCTGAATGTGTCTAGCTCCAATTTCCAGCCCCGGGAGTATGTTGGCCCTTTCTCTGCTACACTGAAAAGCTCATTGCTAAGTACGTTTTCCCCGTGGAGACATTTGACTGTGATCTTGTCACCGCTGAACCGTCTCTGTGCTCAGACACTGCGTGAGTCTGCAGAGAGCCTGAGCAAGAGCACTGTGTGGGCCACCTGCCTCGCTTCCTTTCCAGCCGCCGCTGACCTTGGAGCCTAAGGAGGAACAGCATTGGTAACTATCTCCTTGCTGACGCAGCACACAGGAATGGAGAGGGGCTGGATCCTTGCTTTTGGCTCCTCAATTGGGTGGTGCTTGCGGTGTGGGAGGAGCTTTGGAGAGTCACTTCCCTCCCCACGTGTGCCCTGGGGTGAGGAGCTGGTGCAATGAGATGGGAAGCGCCCTAGGAGCAGGGCAGGGATAATGAGAACAGCTGCACGCTGGGGCAGGTCGAGTGGCTCCCTGCCCCGCCCTGCTGTGCCCATCTGTCTCTTCTCCATCACTCTGTGTCCCATCCCTGCCACCCTCTGGGCTCTGTCCCCCCCATGCCGCAGGAGGCAGCGATGGGACTGGATCTGAAATGTTTACGAGTGTGGAGCAAGTCGCTCTGGCTCAGGACTTTGATGCCTTCCAACATCTGTGCCTAATCATCCGCTCGCTCCTCCAGACACAAATTCCACTGCCCTTGGCTGAGGGCGGCTGCCAGCACGCAGGCTGGGCCTGCACAGCTCCGGACCGTTTGGGTTTCATTACCCACAAACACAGGCCTTGTTTTTCTTTCCACACACTGAAATTGGAGACCTGCCTTGCCAGGGACACCCGCGGAGATGCAGACGGACAGGCCCAGGGGCCAATCGCATTGCAGCTCACCTAGGCTCTGGGCAGGGCCAAGGTTGGACGGGCAGTCTGACCTGGGAGTACCCCAAAGGGGTTGGAGCCTCCTGGCCCCACTCAGACGGGCACCTGGCAGCACGGGTGATCTCCAGCCCCAGTCCCCGGGCCTGACACAGCATCTCTCACCTGCTTCCCAACGTGCCAGGGGCCCAGCCCCCTTCCTTCCTGCCCCCTCCCTAGCAACCAGATGAGCTAGGACCCAGCTGCATGCCCCTGATCTGATGATGACACACACACTGGTCCAGCCGTCCCACTGGACAACACGGTGATGACACATGCGCTGGCCCAGCCTGGCATAGTAGAGGGCCCCATGATGAGACGTGCACAGGCCCAGTGATGACACGTGCACTGCCAGCGTCATGCCTCTTGAAGTAAGTGTGGATCCATCCTACAACAACCAGACGATTCCTCAGCAACTCCATTCACAGCTAGAGGGTGTCTCCAGGCACCATCGCAGCCTTGGGGCAGCCTCTCACCCCACAGGGCTGAAGCCATGTCTAGCTATGCCAGAGAGGTTTCTGGGAAGCACCCTGCCCAGCTAAGCCCACTGCAGGCATTGCAGGGGAAAGGCTGGGCTGGGCACTGCCATCTCAGTGACCTGAGCAGGCTCCTGGTGGCCCTATGCGGAGCCTCCTGCAGGCTGCATGTCTCTCACTGTAAATGGGACCCTCTGCCCCACAGATGCCTCCTGCTGCAGTGTGGGGTTTGCCTGAGCAAAGGCACCTGGCTGGTTGTTTGGCCTGGCACTGAATCCTGCAAGGTGGAGAGAGGCTCTGCCAGCTTTCCAGGGCACAACCTCCTGGCAGCCGCTGGATTTGGCATGGGGCTGACATTACTGCAGCTTTAGGTCTGCCCTGAGAGGGACACAACTGACTTGGAGCTCCTGAGCTCTGTCCCTAGCGCCAGGATGGCTGACTTACAGACAGACAGGGACAGATAGGCTGGGGGAGCCAGAATCCTCTCCCTGCCCTAGGGCTCTGCATGCTGCAGTTCCCCAAGCCGTTCTGGGCACCAGGGAGTGCTGGGCTCTGGCTCAATCTCCTGGAGTTGGCATTTAACTTCAGGCTAGCTGAGGCCTGACATGCCTTCACCAGGCCTCGCTGGCAGCAGAAGAGGCTGCCTGGAACCAGTGCCCAGGGGCTGCCAGGTGCAGATGACCATAGGCCAGCAACTCTGCCGTGGCCTGGGCCTTCCTCTCATCAAGGCATTGGCGGCCACTCTGCCCCCTGTGGAGCGGGGACAGTGCCAACCAGGGCTCCAGCGCCACACCTCGTGCCAGTGCTCCAAGGAGTCATGGGCTGCCAGCCCCAGGGTATGAAGGAGGCCAAGGCCGCCCAGCCTTTCCTTTCCCACACGAGAACCCGGTGAGTTCTCAGCTCCCAAGATGCCCGCCGGCGTGAATCCCTGGTTGGGGACCAGGCACGGACAGCAGTGGTCCCAAGGCACTGGGGGAGGAGGCGGGGGCAGCTGGCAAAGCAGGGAACTACCAAGTGTGGGAGGGGGTCTGAGCTGGGGCAGTGTGATGTGCTGGCACGGGTGCCATCAGGGCACAGCGAGCAGGGCTGAGGCTGGGAGGCGAAAGGCAGCTGCCGAGGAGTCGTGTTTGCCAAGGCAGCATCCTGAGTGGTGACCCCCCACTCAGCCCCATGCAAGAGAAACAAGGGCAGCAGCTGATGGGAAACCCCTACATGTCCACGCCTGGCTTCTGCTGAGCCCTCCCCCTAGCAAATGGAGCCCTGCGCTGTCCAGCCGAGAACCCGCAGACGGGGAGACGTCCCTTACCTGGCTTGGGAGGTTTTGCTCCAACACCGAGCCCTAGAGAAAAGCAAGAGCCCAATGGATGCGGTGAGTCTGGTGCTTGGAGGGAGATGCGCAAGGTGCCAGCCAGCCCCTTGCCTCGGGAGGTTGTGTCGCACAGGTGGCTGGCCTGGCACCAGCGAGATGAACCTGGCACACTGGCCATGCACCTCTGGGCAGAGAACCGCCCCCGCATTGCCCCACCTGAGAGCCAGACACATGGGTTCGAAGGCCCCACGAGGCTGGTCTCCTGGACAGCATGGGTCTGAGAACTTCCCTGACTTGATCCCTGGGTGGCTGGAGCAGAAGCTTCCAGACGTTAGTCTGCGAGACCGAAGGGCCCTCCCCCTGGAGAATCCAACAGCATTGCAGAAGAGGGCATGGGCCACCATCTTTGGTTATGGGGGGACGCTGTAGCTCAGGAAGCAGATGCCTCCACACCAAGGTGAAGGACCCACTACAGGTGCTTCTGCACAAGGGGCGGGGGGGGCTCCCTGGGGGGAGCCGCTAACCAGTGCCCCCATACCCAGGAGAAGTGCTTGCTCCCAGGGACTCAGCCAGCAGCGAGCCTGCTTGCCAGCCACTGCTGCCTCGGGCCATGTAGGTGGAGACTGTGGGTTGTGTATCTCAGGGCAGTACTCACCTGCACCCCCAAGTCCAGCTCCAGCCCCTAGGCCTCCTACTCCCAGGCCTCCAATCCCAGCAGCTCCTGCAAACAGCAGCACATGCTCAGCGCCCTGCCCTCCAGCCCTGCCCGCATCACGGCTTTGGAGTAATCAGTACCTGCAGGTGTAGCCCTGAGAGCTGCCATCCCAGGGCTTCCACCCCACCATGCTCCAGCCCAGAGCCACAGGAACAAGAGCCAGGAAGACGTGGGCAGCTGGTCCCCTGCCGGCTTGGGGTCGGACTGCCCGAGAGAGACCCCTCTTTCCTTTGGGCAGTGCGCAGTGAAAGGTTGCTGCAAGCACCCTGCTGAAGGTCACTGCCTCTGTCGGCCCCACCCCCGCCCAGTCAGGGCTGCAGGCTGTGGCTAAAGGTACGTGGTGAGACAGCTCCTTTCCAGTGTGCTCTGCAGCAGGGACAGCCGGTGCTGCACTGCAGCAATCCTGCACTCTCAGTAGATGGTGCTGCAGAGAACAGAGTCCCGCCAGCCAGAGCTGGGCTCTCAGGCAGTGATCTGCCAGGTTCCCTGGCTCTAGGGTGACCAGATGTCCCGACTGTCCCGATTTTGAGCAGTTTGTCCCGCGTCCCGACCGAAGTACGGTCGGGACACCATTTGTCCCGATATTTTGTTTCGGGTGGGTTTTTTTGTTTGTTTGTCTGTTACACTCACCTGACCGGTGGGCGCCTTTTTAATTGTTACCCTCACCCGTCTGGGTCTTCGGCGGCAATTCGGCGGAGGGTCCTTCAGTCGCTGACGGTCTTCGGTGGCATTTTGGCGGCGGGTGCTTCTGTCTTTGGCTGCAAGACTTATTACCTTCTGCTGAAATGCTGCCGAAGACCGTCAGCGACTGAAGGACCCGCCGCCGAATTGCTGCCGCAGACCCGGAAGGCTGAGTGTAACAATTAAAAAGGCGCCCCCCTGCGGCGGTCCCGATATTTTACAGTTAGCATCTGGTCACCCTACCTGGCTCCCAGAAGGACTCAAGGGGCTGGCTCTGTGCTGGGAATGCAGGCTCTGAATTCCGTCACGGCCCGGTGCAGGGGCTGAGCCCTGATCTACATAGGGATGGCAGTGCCTAGTCCAGGATTCAGGCGACCAAGTCCCAGGTCTAGGCCCCACTGCAATCCACAAAGCTCCCGCTCATGCCTGGAGGTGCCTAAACTCTCAGCACCTAAGTTTTGAGGGTTAAAGTTCCCTCAGTGCCTAAGTTTCTGCATCTGGGTACATGTCCTGCTGCCTTCTCTAGGCACCCGACACCCACCTCCCGCCTAAGCCCCAATGCAAAGGGGGGGAAGACAGGCATTCCTCCACCTGAGTCATGTGCCGAGCCCCATCCAGGGGGTGGGCTCAGAGGCCACCTGCCAGATCAGGTCCCATTCAAAATTCAGCTGGAGGAGTAGTGGTGCTTATCTTATAACGCGTAGCCAGGGGCTAGTGTGCTCACCTGGGATGTAGGTGACCCAGGTTCAATTCCCATCCCCCGCAGGATCTGAACAGGCGTCTCCCAGTGCTCACCAAGGTGCTCTAATGACGGAGCCATGGGATATTCTGATGGGGGGAGGCTCCCTCCAGCTCTCCTGCTGAAGCTGTTCTATGGTAGGGTGACCAGATGTCCCGATTTTGGGGGCTTTTTCTTATATAGGCACCTATTACCCCCCACCCCCGTCCCGATTTTTTACACTTGCTGTCTGGTCACCCTATTCTATGGGGCTAACTAATCCGAGGTTAGAGGAGGGGGTGGGCCCAGGGGCTTCCACCTCCGAAGCGTGTGCCCTAACCACAGAGAATCTCGCTCTCTCTGGCCAGTGACTGGCCAGCATTAATCCCCAGAGGCACAACCATTGGGGCAGAAAGGGACAGCAAGAGAATGGCTCTATAGGCCAGTGCTTTGGGCCCCCTGGGAGGTGGGGGACCCCTGGTTCACTGAGAGCCTGAGGGGGCCCCACAGCAGAATAGCCCCGTGCTCTCACTCCTGGAGTAATAGTCACAAGGCGGGCTGCTCCTCCTCCAGCTGTTGTGTATGGAGCGAGGCACACACCTACCTCACGCCTGCGAGAAACCAGTAGGGGCCTGCGCCCCGCACACTCCAGTGGAGGGCTTCCTGCTGAACCCTTCCTGGGTTGCTAGCAGAGACAGGTGCCTGTCTGAGGACACGTCCCTGCCATCGGCCATGTCCACTGGCTAGCTTAGGTGGCTCGTTGCCCCACGTGCTGACTTTTGTGCCCAGCAGTCCAGGCACTGTGCAGGGAGCCTGGGCACCTACGTGGGCTTTGTGGATTGCAGCGTGTTCCGGTGGATCCGGGCCTGAGCCCATGCAGCAACTCAGACCTGGATTGGACCCCCGGCTGTCATAAACCAGGGGCAAGACAAAGGAACCGGGCTACAACATGACTCACGTGACAGGGCTGGGCTACAGTGTGCCTGGCTGATAGGCGTCCTTCTGCTGTGTTACCAGGTGTCACCCTGCTGCCACCACCCCAGCTGCCTGGATTGTCGGGGCAGCCAGCGCACTAAGGCCAGGGCACGGCTGCTTTGCTGGGGCCCGGGCTGCGACTGTGTCACTGAGCAGAGACAGCTCCCCCGGGTTCTGTGTCTCCCCGTCCCCATGCAGTGCCTCAGCCAGGGCCACGCGCAAGTGAGCACCAGAGCCGGGACAGGAACCAGGCTCTACCTGACTCAGCTCAGGCCCAGCCACGCCGAGCAGCTCTGCCTCTGCCCAGAGAGACCATGGCCAGCCCTGCTGGAGGGGGCTGTGCGGAGGGGTGACACAGACAGCTCTGCTTGCCTGGATCCACACCTGACTGTCCCTTGCGGGGTTCCCACCCTTGCACATGGCTCCTGCTGGCCAGATTCATCCAAACACACTCCTGTTGGGGCGAGGGAGACATTTCCTGAGCTCCCAGCCCTGGAGACCCCTCTCCCCTGGGGCCAGCACCCCCTTCTGGGACAGGCTGATATTTCCATCCACAAGCCTGGGGACCCCTCTCCCACTGTGCTCTCACTTCCCTTCCCATGCAGGGGAGAGCGTGCCCTGCTGGCTGGGGAGACAGTCCCATTTCCTGCTGCTTCCCGTGTCCCGCTGGGGGGTGTGGGTTCTTACCTGGGTAATATCCTAGAGCCGGAACTCCCACTCCAGCACCAGGCACCCCTGCAAAAGGAACAGGCAGCGTCACGCACAGCCAGCCAGGGAACACACCCGCCAGGCCCCGTCCATCCAGTAGTTGGCTCATAGGGAGCCCAGAAACCTTCCCAGGACAAACAGGGAAAGCAGGACTGCCCCTTGAGTGCACGAGCTCCGGGGCAGTGCCGGGTCCCAGCTTTGCTGTGGGATCAAGAGCCATTCCCTCCACCTCCCTGTGCCACAGTTTGTCCATCATTACTGTGGGGAAAATGACACTGACCCGCCTTGGGGAAGTGCTTTGAGATCTACAATGGGCAAGTGCGATGTAGGTAGCAGCATGGGGTCGGGGCGCTCAGAGGCCCTGTCATTTTGCTAACGGGACCCAGAAAAGCCGCACATGCCCCTGAGACTCAAGGTGGAGGGCCGTGACACCCCTCAGTCCCAAGGTGGAGGGCCGTACACCCCTGAGGGCCCTGGTGAGGGCCGTACACCGCTGAGGGCCCTGGTGGAGGGCCGTACACCGCTGAGGGCCCTGGTGAGGGCCATACACCGCTGAGGGCCCTGGTGGAGGGCCGTACACGCTGAGGGCCCTGGTGAAGGCCATACACCCCTGAGGGCCCTGGTGGCAGGCTGTACACCCCTGAGACTCAAGGTGGAGGGCCGTGACACCCCTCAGTCCCAAGGTGGAGGGCTGTACAGCCCTGAGGGCCCTGGCGGAGGGCCGTACACCCCTGAGGGCCCTGGCGGAGAGCCGTACACCTCTGAGGGCCCTGGTGGAGGGCCGTACACCGCTGAGGGCCCTGGTGAGGGCCGTACACCCCTGAGGGCCCTGGTGGAGGGCCGTACACCGCTGAGGGCCCTGGTGGAGGGCCGTACACCGCTGAGGCAAGGGAGTACCTGGCTCTCCTCCCTGGGGCAGGAGTCTGGCCTGGCTCTAACTCCTATCCAGCTGGTGTAAGACTCTGGGGAGTGTCTCCTCGTGGTGGGGGACAGTGTCCCCAGGCCCTGTCTGGGGCTAACAGGCCCGTCTCCAGGGCCCTGATCTCTGGGCAGCTGAGCATGCTGCGGGGGGAAGGGCTCGGCTCTGGGATGCCGGCTGTTCCTGTAACACCCCACACAGCTGTGCTCTGGGACAGCCCCGGAAAGGGGGAGGCCCACGGTTGTGTCAGTAGAGGCAGCCCTGCAGCAGTGTCTGTGCCAGACCAGTGCTGCCCGGGATTCAAGCCAGCATCATTTCTCAGGCTGGGGAGGGGAGGCTGAGCTACAATGAACCTGATCACTGCCATGAGGCTAGGAGAGCCCCAGCTGATGTCCTCAGGCAGGATCATCGCCCCAATCCCACCGACACCTGTCCCTATGCAGAACGGGGACAGGGCCCACCTTTCCTGCCATTGCCCTGCTCCTAGCTGGCATTAGACAGGCCCGGGGCGCTGCTGCATGAACCTCCATCCCTTTGCATAGAACCATACGCTTCTGTTGACAAGCTCTCTTGTGTGGGCTCAGTGCTGGGACGGCTGTTGTATTTAGAGCAAACCCTCTGTCTATCTACAGGGCAGCACCAGTCAGGTCTCCCAGACAGTACAAAACGGCCCGTGGTGTTTGGGATGTGGGAGCTGGAGTTCCAGGGAGTATCCCAGGCCCAGATCACTAAGCTCCTTGCAGAGGAGCCAGCGGAGGATGGGTTTTCTGGGAGCCCGAGGCTGCCAAGCTGGGCATGGAGCTCTGCCCGGGCTGGCCTAGTGCGACCTCTGTGTAAAACGGGGCAGGAGGCTTGCTTGCCTGCCCTGGGCGGGGCCTGGGTCTGGGAGGGCACAGATGTCCTACCCACTGCCCGCAGGAGCTGGCCCGGTCCCAGCGTGCACAGCTGCCCCTACGCAAGGGCTGGTCTGAGGGGGCATTGCTCCCACATTGGAGAGGGGTGACGAGTGGCAGCCCTGCTCCCACATCCGCCCAGCCCATGAGTGGATGCTCTGCATCAGTCTCTACCTAGCCAGGTCCTTCTGGGCCAGCCCGCCCAGCTGGGTTATGTTCTTTGGGCGTGGAAGCTGAGGGAGTCACTAGCAGCTGCCCAAATAAACATGCCCAGCAGATGGCGTCGAGGGGCTGAGACAGAGCCTGCCTGCATGCGGCTGTTCTCACTGCTGGGGAGTTTTATCAGGCTTTGGAGAAGTTCTCATTTCCTTCCCAACGCCCAGCCCGGGCGCCCTACAGCCGCTCCAGCCAGGGACCCGGACACGTGTCCAGCTGGGACAAGCCTTCCTAGCGCTCTATGCTCCAGCTGCTTCTGCCCCTGGGGGAGGAGACAACGTCCTGCCTGAGCCATAGACAGCCCCAAGACATAGATATAGACTCCCAGCCTCCAGACACGCACAGAGCACTAGTGCCAGGGTTCACACCCCCAGCCCCCAAGCACACACAGGGCACTAGTGCCAGGGTTCACACTCAC
>NW_020664805.1:1388952-1392098 GCF_002925995.2 Terrapene triunguis | reverse complement strand
CAGCCCCCCCCAGACACACACAGGGCACTAGTGCCAGGGTTCACACACACAGCCCCTAAGTGTACATGTAACTCACACACCTCCTGGGTGTGGTGTTCTGTCCCATCTAGTGGCACCAAGACCACGTAGAGAGAGATTAATTAATCTGCTCTACAGCCTTAGCTAAGGGCCACATGGCTTTTAGCTCATGCAGTAGAGGCTCATGCACTAAGCTCCAGAGGCCCTAGGTTCAATCCCGCCCGCCAGCGACCGCGGTCTGTCGGCGTTACACACACAGGGCACTAGGGCCAAAGTTCACACTCCCAGCCCCCAGGTACAGACAGGGCACTAGTGCCAAGATTCACACTCAGCTCCAGACACACACAGGGCACTAGTGCCAGGGTTCACACTCATAGCTCCAGACACACACAGGGCATTAGTGCCAGGGTTCACACTCTCAGACCCCAGGTGTACACAGGGCACTAGTGCCAGGGTTCACACTAGCAGTACTGGATGGATGACAGTACAAGACTGGGACCCATGACTTATAGGTGCCATCCCCACCTGTGCCAATGAATTGCTGGGCAGCCTAGGGGTTCCCCTCCTGTCTTGGGGAAGTTGCCCCACCTGTAATGTGAGGTAGCGCTAGGTGCCCCTGATGGGATGGGAAGGTCACAGGACAGCAAAATGTTTTGAGACTCTTGGGTGTCAGGCCCTGGAGAAGGCAACTCCAGTGGATCTCTGCTGCACTGCCAGGCGCTTGCATGCCCAGGTCCGCAGCCCTCGGCCCGCACAGCTAGCACAGCGCCTGCCTAATGTGGAGCACATTACACTGAGCCTCGGCAGGCTTTGGAATTGGTTCCAGATTCCAGACCAGCTGATCTCACTTTGCGTGGAATTCGGAGCCTGATAACACGTTCCCCCAGCCAAAGGCACTCATTCCAGTCCTCGCTCTCCTGTCTCCCCATCCGTCTGTCTGTCTGTTCCTCTCACTCCCCTGGCCTGGCCCTGCCCCACTTTCCCTTCGCGGAGGCTGCGCTATTGGCTGGGATGAATGACAGGGCTCTGACCTTTTCAAACAGGGATTAGAGCCCTGGCTCCCGCCCCGCTCGCCTCCCGCTGGCTCGGAAAAACAAATCCCAGATAATTCCTTGTTTAAAAACAAACGCAAAGTGTCCGTGCGGCCCCTCCCTGTCCTGCACTGCAGGCCAACGCCAGCCCCAGCCCCAGCTGCTGCAAACGTCTGCCAGGGGGAGCTCCCCAGACTGGGGCGCAGCTGGGATGCCAGTGCTGCGAGGTTCCCCACAGCAGTGCCTGGTCCAGGCCACAGACTCACTCCGAGGGCCAACGTCAGCCCTGCTGTACATGGCAGAACTGCACTGATGTTTGCACCAGCCTGCAGCTTGGCCCTGTGAGCCATGTACTGCGATGTGCTACAGGAAGGGACAGCATGGCAAGGGGAACTCGCCTCCTGCCCACTCCATCCCTGGCTGCTGAGAGGAGTGGGGGAGCTGAGGTGGGAGCAGCTTGTGTCTGGCTGGGGGCCTCGAGGGGCTTCAGGATTCCCCATCAGTAAGCCGTGCAGCCCTGGCCCTGGAGAGCTGTCCGAGGGCAGTCCCAGTCTGCTGCCCCTGCCTGCTGGGAGAGAGGGGAAGGGGGGCAGACTCACTCTAGGGGAAAGGGAGACACAGCCCCAGACAGAATCCTGGGGGAACCAACGGCTCCTCAGGTCCCTCTCTGGGCTAGTCACCAACAGGGCTCCACACACTGTCTGCCTGGTGCTGGCCCTGCCCGGGGACATGGGCTCCTTTTGGGTCCGAAGATTCCCTCTCCCCGGGACTGTGTCACCACATGATGACGGGTGCGCGCCCTCTCCCCAGCGGATTCTGTCCCGTGGGGGGCAGCGTGAGGATAGTGCAGTTGTGGCCCCTGCCTGCACGGCTCATTGCTGCCAAGCTGGTTATTGTGTCGGCGGGAGCTCTGCGCACCGGGCAGTGGTTATCTGGCACGGCTGCCAGCGTGACACGGGGCTGAGGGCGTGTGGCTGCCCCAGAGCTCAGGGGAGCCGCAGGACTGCTGCTGGGAGGAATGGTCTCACACGGCGGCTGGGAAGAGGACATTCCTCGGCAGGACTCAAGCCAGGGGCTCCATTTGCCCCTCCAGAGAGGTCAGAGGAGGTAAAAGTCTGAGCCTTTGGCCCCCAGTAAATTCTTTGGTGCTGAGTCAATCCAGCCCAGCCTCCCTGCAGAGTTTGGGTTCCCAGGAAGAGCAGTCTGAGAAGGCCGGGTGTGAGGAGAGGAGCCGGCAGTCAGCGGGGGCACGACCTCGACGGCGCCCATTGGCAGGAGCTGGCCCTGTGCTGGTGCCGCTTGGTGCAGCACCTGGCACCATCACACACGTGACAGGAGCCTTCCTGGAGCCACGGCTGATGCATGTCTCTGCCCAACCTGGGGTGGAAGGCTGGAAGCAGGGCATCCTTCCTCCTAGGTCTAGTTCTCCTTTGCCCCAGTGCCAGCTCCTAATTGGCGTCACTCCCCAGCACCAAGGGAAGGTCCCCTGTTAACTCAGGACTTGTCACCGGGACAGGCATGTTCTGTGCAGACCTGCTTGTGTTCGGGGCCTCAGCCAAGCTTCCCAGCTGCTGGGCAAAGGGCTTCTAAGGAGACTCTCGATCCTTTGGGCTGGCACCATCCATCAGGCTTCTATGTCTCTCATGGGGCCCTGCTACCTTCAGCGTTATCTCCCACTCAGCCCTCCTCACCAGCTGTTCACTGATTGGCTGTCACAGAGCTTTCCATTTCTCCCGAGTCTGCCCTCCCCAGACAGGGCTGAGTGAGGAGTGTGCCAACCTCCCCTGGATCTTGGCAAAGCTCACCGTGGCCTGTTGTGCTGCTGGGCGGGGGGCCATTGCCTTGCTCGGCAGGAGGGTATTGGAATCAGGGCCGGCTCTAACTTTTTTGCCGCCTCAAGCGAAAAAAAAGAGTGCCGCCCTCCATAGCACCGCCATAACACACCCCCTCAGCACCGTGCCGCCACCCCCCCACGCGTAGCGCCGCACTGCCGAACCCCCCCAGCGCCGTGCTGCCAACCCCCCCCAGCCCCCCGCAGAGCGCTGCGCCACTGAACACGCCAGCCCCCCGCGGAGCGCCGCCAAACCACCCCCCCCC